>NC_068981.1:112845988-112861850 GCF_001194135.2 Octopus bimaculoides | reverse complement strand
GGTTAAATGCTTCTTTTGGCTGTCTCCATATGTATACTCAGCTGGTGGTCGGAAATTAGGTAAAGGATGACTCATCCAAGAAAATAACATTCTTCTACTGCTTTAGGGACCAATTCTGTAGGTTTTTACTCCACTCTAAATGCTTTGCAACGTTTGTTTTTGAAAGTAGTGGTTTTCTGATTGCAGCCCTCCTGTAAAATTCGGCTTTGTGCAGCTCCTGGCGAACAGTTCTTGTGGAAACTGGGTTCTCAGGTGGTCTTTAAGCTCTGCAGTAATTTTGGGAGTTGTACTTTTGTGATCCTTTCTAACAATTCGTGTAAGAGTCCGATGGTCCCTATCTGAAAGTTTTGGCTTTCTTCCGGAGTTTTGTTTTTGACAAGGAGGTTCTCTCTTTCTCAAAGGCTGTCATTACTTTCAAGACAGTACTTCTTGATACATCAAACATTTCAGCTGTTTTCTTTACACTAGTGCCTGCCATACGAGCACCAACAATTCGACCTCTTTTGAAGTCTGATAGATCTGTCATTTTAATGAATTTTAATTACCTTTTTCTGATGATATCTAAAAAGAAACAGCAATTTTAGGAAAACATATTAAGCAACAGTAATAATATATCAAAAAACATAAAAATAAACATTTTAACGGTTTTATAGGTATTTCAAAATTATGATGCTATGATGCAAAGTATTTTCATTATTTTGTCCAACTCCTGTATGTATATGCCTAAACACACACATACACTTCTACCATGCACACACACATAAATGATATAGAAAAATATGCATATATAGACACACTATAGGTTAACGTGTACAAATATACATGTCCACACACATACATTTACACATTTGCACGAGTGCAAAAATATATATATATACACATGTGTTAACATCCTTGTGTGTTCATGAAAACTCAATAGCACAAAAAGATACCCAGGTATAATATAAAGGGCTGTACACCTTATACGTCAACAAATCAATAAGTTCGCAGTGCACCCATGGAGAAAGTCAGAGCCTGAAGTAAATAGGTATAATTTTCCAGCAGTGGTACAAGAGTAACCAGGAAAAGAAGTTAGTTGAAGTCATTGAAACCCATATCATATGCCTTGTAGATGCAGAGTAGCTCACATATTCCTTGTAGTTGCAGTGTGGTACATATCTTCTATCCAGTGGATGTTGTTAGAACCTGCATTACAAATTCTAACACCAAAGTTTGATAATCTATATTCCCATTATCCACCAGCCTGGTTATGTAGGGGGTAGATCAGGAAGAAGGATATGAAGGAGGAGGAGGAAGGAAAATGAGCAGAAGAAGAAAATGAAAGTGAAGAAGAAGAAGAAGAGGAAGGAGATGATGAATAAGAAAAGAGAGCTATACAACATTGATAAATTAGATAGGGCCGATCAGTTTATCTTGACATATGTGTATGTTTGTGGTTGGTCATAAGCATAATGAAAAGTTTAGGTATACATATATAAACACACAGGAAGGTGGAAGAAAGGGGAGGCTTGAGTAGAGATATGTAAGTAGAGAGTATCAGGGGGTCAAATCAATAGTACTATAACCATGAGGTATAGACAGTTGAAACCCCTTGTTGAAGGAGGGTCATAGCATGCTACCACACATTGTTGTGGTTCAGTAACATCAGAACATCCTACCCTTTCAGGTGTTGCAGATCCCATTTTCAATAGATTCATTAACAATGTGCTTACCATTGGCAAAAATATTTTCTAGCCCTTTCCTGGTACATAACTAACATTGGCTGCCCAAAGCCTCAGTAAGGTACTGTGAGCCCCAGTACCAACCACTACAACTCATAACTAATGCTATTGTTGTTTAACTCATGGACATATTCCGCTAATGAGTGCTGAGGTTTTAGGTTGGAGAGTACATGCATTGAAATGTGTTCTTTCATAGGTTAATAGTGGCCCCTATGTAAAACACAGTGCTATTATACATAACCTTATATATTTATATACTGCATTGGTAAATATATACTGCCCTCATAGGAGGAAGACTGCAGGAGTCTCACAGTTATACTTGGGTAAAGGGGGCTGAAGTGGGAATACAAATAAATGTACACACACACACACATACACACACACACACACACACACATACACACACACACACACATATATATATATATATATATATATATAAAGAGTTGCCTAAGAGTCCATGAGTCAGGGAAAAGATGCACTTGTATATCTGTCCATAGAGCAGTGTTCTTTCATAGGTTAATAGTGGCCCCTATGTAAAACACAGTGCTATTATACATAACCTTATATATTTATATACTGCATTGGTAAATATATACTGCCCTCATAGGAGGAAGACTGCAGGAGTCTCATAGTTATACTTGGGTAAAGGGGGCTGAAGTGGGAATACAAATAAATGTACACACACACACACACACACACATATATATATAAAGAGTTGCCTAAGAGTCCATGAGTCAGGGAAAAGATGCACTTGTATATCTGCCCATAGAGCGAGTATATCACATCACCATTGTTTCACCATCTTTTTCACACCAACCACAAACTGGATGTGTCAATTCCTCCTTGACAATAGAGAGCAGTCACCATATTCCCTTCTATATTGGCTAACTCTGATGAGCATAAAGTTATATAACCAGATTGTTACCTAACACTCCATTGTATTCCTAGCATGAAACTGACTGGTAAGATCATCCATGATGGATATGTAAAGAACACCTTTCAAGCATTGGGCTTCACGGAGGAAAAGTGGCTGAATTCCTTTCAGGTGTTGGGCCTTGCAGAGGCAATGACCCAGACCATTGGCATTATGTTGTGCTTGAGAAGAAGACCCATCAAACAGAGCAAAATCGCAGTCATGGCAGATACCAGTGTCACACAAATTGGTACCCATGCCAGTGGCACGTAAAAGCACCCTGGTGTCATGCAAATGGCACCTGTACTGGTGGCACGTAAAAGCACCCATTACACTCTTGGAGTGGTTGGCATTAGGAAGGGCATCCAGCTATAGAAAACCATGCCAAATCAGACAAGAGTCTGGTGCAGCCTTCCAGCATGCCAACCGGATTAAACTGTCCAACCCATGCCAGCATGGACAATGAATGTTAAATGATGATGATGATATATATATATGTGTGTGTGTGTGAATATATGTATACATATATACAGGGGTGTGCAAAAGTAGATTTACAGTTGCTTAATATGAGTGTAATGTTCTTTTCATTTCTCTATTTCTTTTTTAGGATAAGAATTCTATAATTCTATGTTCTTTAATATGTTATTTCAGTCTCTTAAGTGCTCAAACTGATGGCCTTCCATGTCTATACACTTTTGAAGTTGACATATTAAGCATCAGTATGCCTACTTTTGCCAATCCCTATGCCACCCTACCAGTGACCCCACACACACACTGCAAACATCATAAATATCCTCATTATTTGATTCCAGGGCAATTGTCAAGTTATCTATTTAATAGTTTTTTTACTTTCCACTGTTACAGGTGAATGTTGTCTGGTGGTCAAATAAATTTCCACCTATCAGATGAATTTCACTAATGGTGGAACTGTTTGTACTGACCGACTACAAGTATACATGTATGTCAAGATAAACCGATTGGCCCTACCTAATTTATCAATGTTGTATAGCTCTCTCTTTTTATTCGTCATCTCCTTCTTCCTCTTCTTCTTCTCCTTCACTTTCATCTTCTTCTGCTCATTTTCCTTCCTCCTCCTCCTCTTTCATATCCTTCTTCCTGATCTACCCCCTACATAATCTCTACCCTACTTACTCATCTCATAACTACACTTTTATTTATGTATTTGTTTCTTCATGATATAAGCCAAAAGACAAGGTCTGGAAGATGCACAATGTGACAACACACCTTTGATGCAAGTCTGATGAAGTGCCTCTCTAATGTCTAAAACTGCAAAAAACTCATGTAAATTTTCACTTCTAATTTTTGCATAAATGTCCATTGCAAATAGAGTTGGTACAGAAACAATTGTAACAAATCATTAAAGATGTGTTAAAGAATTTTCTTTGTCTTCTGTTCATCATTTGGATTATTTACTCTTTGCCAAACCCACTTTATGGTGTGATCATTGTGAAACTTGGATTTTCTACATCTAGAGAATTGCAGCTTTGGACTGGAACCCAACTGTTGATAGCCCAGTATTTTGGGCTGAATGCTTTTCTGGAAATACCCTGACCTTAGTGTGTATGTAAATATATATATATATATATATATATATATATATATATATATATATATATATACACATACACACACACATGCATACATGTATATATATACATGAAGTTATGTATTAGCATCAAACTAGAACACCTTGGTTGTTGTTTCCTCACCTATCTGTCTTCTGGGGTTTTTTTGCACATTTTGAACCATACACACACACATATGGAACAAAAGCATTCAGCAATGATGTGTATAAATACAAACTTGTTACCAGTTCAAATATACTTAAGGCACATTCAAACCCACAAGAAAGTCATTCACAGTATTTTGTCATGGAGAAACTTCCTTGCTGTAGACAGATAAGGTCTAAGCACACCAAGTTGATTCGTGGTGCTCCCTAACCAGGCTGGTGGATAATGGGAATATAATAAGAGAGACCACTTTCTCTTGTCCGTTTTCAGCATCTACCTTTCTAGTTTCTGGTGCTGAAGAGGAGCTAACCATCCTGAAATGCATGCATTCACCAATCTATACTCAAGTGATGGAAAGACATGTGCAGGTGCCTTGCTGAAGAAGTGAATACAGGCTGGCAGAGAGAGTGATGGAGAGAGAATGATGTGAGGCCATAGTACAAGGTGAATATGAGAGACAGAAAAGATTAGAGGAACAGGAAAGGTGGATGTGTAGGTAAGTGTATTGAATAAGAATGGTGTGATAGACAATTAAAGATAGGGAATTAGTTGCATGCAATGAATATCTGTTCAACAGAGGAGAAGTGAAAGAAGGAAATAGGGTAACACAGATGACTGAATGAAGAGTGGGTGTTAGAATATGAGTTGGGGAAGGCTTCATAGAATGTAAATGATGAATGATCTTCAAGTCAAGCATATCATTATTCATCATGGTCCACCATCATCTCCTCTGTATGTAAAAGTTCAATGTGAGAAGTTACATATTATTTGCAGTTTTACACTAGAGTAGCCCTTCCTCAAATTTGCATCAAAAGGTGTGCTCTTGTATTGTGCTTGTGCCAAGTGTAGCACTTTGCTTATATCAGGAGGAAGAGGAGGAGTATGAAGCATTATGGTAGTGAAACATGGGTCCTAAATGCAAAGGACATGAAGACCAGAGAATAATGAAACTAGTATGCTCTGTGGGCATGCATGTACAACAAAGTGCTAGCATATTGGAAGAAAAGTTAGGCTTAAGAAGAATTAGATGTGTGCAAGAGAGAAGACTAAACTGGTTTGGTCATGTAATGCATATACATGAGAACAGTTGCTCAAGGAAGTCTCTGTAGGGTCATAGCTTTTCCCCTAAACTGCCAAACTTTAGACCTCTCTCTCATCTAATTCTTTTCTCCACTTCTTATGACCTGAACTCTTTCAAGTCTAAAGTAAATTCATTCCTTTCCTCTTAATTTCTCCTTCTCCATAATCACTTACACTAAGTGGCTTCTCACATTGTTTGAAGATATATATTCACACACACACAAATATACAGTCACATGAATACCAGCATCCATCTATATTGTCCACACCAGTGCAAGCACACAGATATTTACGTGTACATGTACAAAGTCAGCTACATAGATGCTCACACACACTTACAGGCTCCCAGATGGATATATACAATGCATATACACAACAGCTGACACATACAAAGTTACAACATGCAAAAAGCAACATGCATTTACAAAACTATGTATACAAAATAGCAGGCACAAATTTATAAACTTAGAACAATTTTCTTTCCAGTGTTAGTATAATCTCCTAGGATTGAACAGTTAGGAATCTGATGAAATAGTACAGTATCAAATTCTAAGGTACCAGTTTGTAGTCATTTGGACTCCATGATCCAGGTTGCCTTATGGTGAAATCATAACCTAGGGAAAATTTTCCTGAATATATAGTTGCATCATATAAATAGCTCATAATGCTTGTTAATTAAATGCAACCTACAATCCAGGAACCAGATAGCTTCTGCTGAATGTAAATTGCACTACCCTTTATATGGAAAAGCAGTTTGCATCACTAACTAAGAAATTGAATAATTATTAATATTCTTGTTATTCTGTAGTGGGAAATTCTAAAATTTAATAGTTCTTAATAATTCCTCTTCAAATCCAGCAAGCTGTTGGTTATGTGGTGTATAGCAAAAAGATCAGAATTCAGATTTCAAGTCTTTTCCATCCATACTTCTCTTACTTTTTATACTCTACAATGGAAATAGACCTTGTAGATTTTCTGTTCGAAACCTGAGTTTTCATAGGATATATATGGATGAGGAGAGTTGCATGAAGAAGCACCCAGCTCTAATTGTGGAGGGTACCAGTGGAAGGGGCAGACCCAGGAAGATGTAGGATGATTTGTTGAGAAAAGATCTTCAGATGCTGGGCCTCACTGAGGAAATGACAAGGGACCAGGAGATGTAGTGATTTGCTGTACCTGATAAGGCACATCAAGCTAAGGAAAATCGCTGTCTTCCACACATACAAGCTTGTCCTTTCAGGTGCCAATGCCACATAAAAAGCATCTATATCAGTGCTGCATAAACGACCCTGTGCTGGTGCAGCATAAATGCACCTGTGCCAATGCTGTGTAAATGTATCCTTGTATCCTTGTAGGTGCTGCATAAATGTACCCATGTTGGCGGTACATAAAAAGCACTCAGCACATTAAGTGGTTGGCATTAGGAAGAGTATCCAGCCATATAAACCATACCACAACATACAACTGGAGTCTGGACAGCTCCCTGCAAGCCAGTTCCATGTCAAACTGCCCAACTCATGCTATCACGGAAAGTGGATATTAGACAATGTTGATATACTCCATTACAGAACTTTATATGGTTTTGAGTTCAGTTCCACTACCTGATATCTTGGACAACTGTCTCCTATAGCCTCAGGTCAACCAAAGCATTGTGAATGGATTTGATAGACAAGAACTTGCTTAGAAAAAGGTGAGGGTTGGCAAAAGAAAAAGCATCTGGCCATAGAAAATCTGTTTCAACAAATTCTGTCTGATTTATACAAGCATGGAAAAGTGGATGTTATGTATGTATGTATATATATATATATATATATATATATATATATATATATATTATTTTGTTTAAAAGAGTTCCAACACTGTCTGTTTTTTATGTTTTATTTATATTCCTGAAGAACCAATGTGGGGTATAGAATATGGAATATACAATATATAATATAATATACAATATATAATATAAGATAAAATAAAATAAAAATGGATGGCACCATGAAAGAAAGTATTGAATGTAGATGAAATATTGAGTGTTCAATATAAAGGATCAAATATATAATTATAAATATATAAAGGCGACTCGAGTTTCAGGGCTATTTCCTCTCGTCATGGCCGGTATGACAGACATCTCCTACAGCTGGCTTATCGACACACGACTGTGTCCTGTTTGCCAAGGGAAGTTATCCCTCTCACCATGATCTGTAGTACGAACGGATCCGGATTTCAGGGTTATTTCCCTTCGTCGGCGTTCGACAGCCACTGACCTCGGTGAGAGAGACAAAATCCTGGCAATCTTATATCTACTTTTCCAGTGAAATTCTTCACTGATATCGAAAAGGTGAAAACAAGCAATGTTAGTTCTCTAAATGAAGTATTAACAGTAACTGCACGATAAAGTGTAGTATATTGCCACTTAAGTGTAGAAAAGGTGTAGGTGGAAACTCTATAAGATGTACCCAGTGCAAGCTATGGACATATAAGAGGTGCAGCAATATCAAAGGCAGGTTAACTAGTAAGTTAGTTTTTGTATGTGGCAGATGTTCAGGTGCAATAAACACTGTAAAGATGCAGAAAACAACTTCTGTCTCATTCCAGGGAGAAAAACTAGACACAGTTGATAGCTTCCGCTATCTGGGTAACCAAGTTAGTAGTGGGGGTGGGTGCGCTGAAAGTGTAGCTGCTAGAATAAGAATAGCCTGGGCAAAGTTCAGAGAGCTCTTACCTCTGCTGGCAACAAAGGGCCTCTCGCTCAGAGTAAAAGGCAGACTGTATGACGCATGTGTACGAACAACCATGCTACACGGCAGTGAAACATGGGCCATGACTGCTGAGGACATGCGTAAGCTCGCAAGAAATGAAGCTGGTATGCTCCGATGGATGAGTAATGTCAGTGTGCATACCTGACAGAGCGTAAGTATCTTGAGAGAAAAGTTGAACATAAGAAGCATCAGCTGTGGTGTGCAAGAGAGACGATTGCACTGGTATGGACATGTGGTGAGAATGGATGAGGATAGTTGCGTGAAAAAGTGCCACACCCTAGCGGTTGAGGGAACCCGTGGAAGAAGTAGGCCTAGGAAGACCTGGGATGAGGTGGTGAAGCATGACCTCTGAACATTAGGCCTCACCGAGGCAATAACTTGTGACCGTGACCTTTGGAAATATGCTGTGCGTGAGAAGACCTGGCAGGCCAACTGAGACCAAAATCCAAGGTCTCTGCAATGGATGTAACCAGCCCACTTAGGCATAACATTCCTTTATTGGACACTAAACTCTGCTTGCGAAGACATGGTGAGGCAAGTGAAATCGAGACCGAACTATATTTGTAGGAACACTAAACTCGGCTTGCGAAGACCTGTTGAGGCAAGCGAAAGCGAAATCATGATGGCACCTGTACCAGTGGAGCACTAAGAGCACCGTCCGAGCGTAATCGTTGCCAGAGCAGCTGTCTAGCTTCCGTGCCGGTGGCACGTAAATAGCACCAGTGTGATCGTTATCAACATTGCCTTCCTGACACTTGTTCCAGTGGCACGTGAAAAGTCATTTGAGCGAGATCGTTGCCAGTGCCCCTGGACTGGCCCTTGTGCAGGTGGCACATAAAATACACCATTTCGAGCTTGGTCGTTGCCAGTACCCACCTGACTGGCCCTCGTGCTGGTGGCACGTAAAAGCACCCACTACACTCTCGGAGTGGTTGGCGTTAGGAAGGGCATCCAGCTATAGAAACTCTACCAAATCAGATTGGAGCCTGGTGTCGCCTCCTGGTCCACCCGTCCTCAGTCAAATCGTTCAACCCATGCTAGCATGGAAAGCAGACGTTAAACGACGACGACGATGATGATGATGATATATACATTTAAGACGATTCCCATGCATTTCTCTGAGGAGAAGTTTACATTTTTAACATCGCCGATTCCTATGGATCGCATAAATTGTAATTCTTCAAAACATATGTCGGAATAAAGTATGCAGTTATAACATGCGTTTTCTCCATTCCTTAAATTTATATATATATATATATATATATATATATATTCTTTTGTTTCAGTCATTTGACTGCAGCCATGCTGGATCAACACCTTAAAGGGTTTCTAGTCAAAGAACTTGACCCCAGGGTTTATTGTAAGCCTAGTACTTATTCTACTGGTCTCTTTTACCAAGCCACTAAGTTATGGAGATATAAACACACCAACATCGCTAAAGTTAACTCTCTGAGAATATATGTCAGATATCGACCTTCTGGCTGCCTCTTTAATCTGTGCTGATTTGCTGCCAATTCAAAAGTTTTCCAGTCTCTTATTTGTGACTTCCCTTATGCAGATGACTATGACTTAGTTACTCATACAGTGGATGACATGCAAATACTTATGAATCATATTTCTGCTTCTTGCAAGGCATTTGGACTCAGCATTAGCCTGGACAAGACTGTTGTAATATTCCAGCCTGCACCAGGAAATCCATATGTGGAACCAGCTATCTTGGTTGTAGGAACAATATGAAAGTGGTAGACAAGTTTGTCTACCTGGGCAGCACACTCAGCCATTCTTGCTCCCTGGATGATGAAATATCTTTCAGGCAGCTATTCCTTCCTGTCTCTTCAGTCTTGTGTCTGGTTCCAACATGGCATCACAATGAAAAAAAATTGCTGAGCACCATGCATGTGTACAAACATTGCTCCTTTACTCATGTGAGACATGGACCCTTTACAAACATCATGTAAGGATCCTTGAATGCTTTCATCAGAGATGTCTGAGACACATTCTGAATGTTGGCTGGACCTTAAAAACTCCGGACACACAAGTCCTTAGGAAAGCCAATATCTTGAGTATTGAGGCAATGGTGCACAAGCACCAGTTACGTTGGACTGGACACCTTATTAGAATGAAGGATAGCAGGATCACTAAACAGATGCTATATGGGGAACTTGTTAGTGGAAAGAGACCTCGGCAGAAACAAAGGCTGCGATTTAAGGACTGCGTTAAGTCCTCATTAAAGGCCTGTAATAATCAGGAGATTGACTGGGAAAGCAATACCTGTCATCATCACAGATGGAGGAAGCAGGTTAAGGAGGGGGGTTGACACCTCTGAGAGGGTGCATATTCTGCACGAAGAATTTAAATATGCTGCTTGAAAGTGCACTGCTAGTATAGTGAATGGGGAAAGCTTGGTTTGCAATGTTTGCAGTCAGGTATGTTTATCAAAAACAGGGTGCATTAGCCACCAACAGAGCCACAAATGCAAGATATAATGTAAAGGCCTTTACAATCTCTTTGTGGGTAGAAGGACTAGCCCAATTTTATTTGGGACAACTCTTCATAGATTGCACACATCTTGCTGATGAGATTGTGTGTGTGTAGTTGCTACAATTAAGAACTCCAATGAACCAGAAAATCCCAACAATTAGATCATTTAATTGATTATTGAAATACTAAGTAACAACTTTTTGAATAATGAAAATAAGCATGATAGCTTACTTGCTTGAAGTAGTACAAGGTTTGGCCACTGCTGCCATGTGTAATTGAAATCACACTAACGTGATGGTAAATGCTCATTCAACTTAAATAATGTATACTCAATCATACACTTACAATACACTCAGTATGTCATTTATTGTAACAGTGAACCACCAGTTCTAAGACAAAAACATATCTGTTTAAATATATACTTAGTTTTATATATAAACTCTATTCTTGTTGCAGTTACTTTTTATTTCACACTTCTCACTACCTTACCTCAATTTGTTGATGAACACTTTCAGGCATTTCCTGATCATAGGTCTTCAGTAGCTCTATTGTTTCCTTCAAAGGTTCAAACATCATGTCAGTATCATCTTGTCGTTTATGGACAGCATTCAGTTGTTCCATAACTGCCACTAACTGGTCATAGTCACCCTCTTCAACAGTTTTACCCAAGCCTTCATCAGCAACCTCAATAAATTCTTCAAGTTCATTTAGACTAGAAATCAAATAAGGACAACCTGAGAATGAAAAACAAGTACATGTTCCCCAACAAAATTGAAAACGTATTTATACTTTGACTGATTGCTTCATAATCCCCTTGTGTCTCTAAAATGAAGTCATAATTTACTTAAATAATCAACATGTAAAATGGTATGCTTCTGAGAAGAAAACTTTTTTCTATTGTATCTCATTTCTCTTCGTTGCTTGGAATAATTAACAGGCTAATATAAAAATAAAGAAAACATATTTTCTCAGTTTCAATAGAATTATATAATACACCCACAAAACAAGTAGTCTAATTATCTACTTGATAAAACAAAAATTTTCTTTTCCACAAAAATAATTATACATAATATTTTAAAAGATTCTCCATCACTCAGTTCTATCTTTCATTACTTACCTATTTATCACATGGTCAATCAAATATTGTTTAAACATAAAACTCCACTTCTTAATGATGTTAAGTAAGCCATACTTGAACGGTCGTATATCTACACGGAACCAATTGTCAAAAATCATGATCTTTTTTATACCTTTAGCCTCTTCATAAACCAGTTCAAATGTATCAATCTAAAGAAAGGAAAGAAGGTAAAAACAGTTATATCATCAGTATAATCTTGTTTCTCAGATTCTGATATGATCAGCAAGGAAACAATAAGCCATACATTTCCAGTCTAGTGAATTATAAGGAAAACGAAAGTTTTTAAACTTTGCCTGTCTCCACTTCGGTCACCCACACTACAAAGTCTTCAATTATATTAGAATAAGGTGAATAACAATATAGAATAAAAATGTTTCAACTGTCACTTTGCTTGCAACCAACATAAACCAATAATGTTTAAACAATACTTGATTGCCCATGTGATAATACAGTAAAAAAATATGTACTGCATAGTCTCTAAATAGACTGCCATTCAGAACATATGATTCTACTCCACACTTTCAGCCAAAAATTTCTATGCAGGTTAGGATAAGAGCACAATCACTGAAGTGTGAAGGTTGGCCTCTAATAATGTAAAAGGATATAGACCTTTAGCATCATCATCATCATTGTTTAACGTCCGTTTTCCATGCTAGCATGGGTTGGATGGTTCGACCGGGGTCTGGGAAGCCAGGAGGCTGCACCAGGCTCCAGACTGATCTGGCAGTGTTTCTACAGCTGGAAGCCCTTCCTAACGTCAACCACTCTGTGAATGTGGTGGGTGCTTTTTATGTGCTACCGGCACAGGGGCCAGAGGAGGCTGGCAACAGCCACGATCAGTTGGTGCTTTTTATGTGCCACCGGCACAGGTATCACAACTGCAATTTCCATTTGATTTTCATTTTGACGTTGATGTACTTGACTCAATAGGTCTCCTCAAGCACAGCAGGTCACCCTACGTTCCAAGATACTTTTGAATGGGCTGGGGCTGGTTATGTGAAACTGGTGTAGGATACAGCCGTCAACTCATTTTATTTGCTGGGTCTTCATAGTCACAGCATACTTCCAGAGGTCTCGGTCTTTCGTCATTGCCTCTGTGAGGCCCAACGTTCGAAGGTCATGCTTGACCACCTCATCTCATGTCTTCCTGGGTCTACCTCTACTCCAGATTCCTTCAACTGTTTGGGAGTGGCACATCTCTCCTCATCCATCCATAGTACATGACCATACCAGTGCAAATGTCTCTCTTGAACACCACATCCTATGCTTCTTATGTCCAACATTTCTGTCAGAGAGCTTACACTCTGTTGTGTGTGCACACTGACATTACACATCCAACGGATCATGCTAGCTTCATTTCTTTCGAGCCTATGCATGTCCTCCACAGTCACAACCCATGTTTCACTGCCATGAAGCATGGCAGTTTGCAAACATGCATCGTAGAATCTACCTTTCACTCTGAGCGAGAGGCCCTTTGTCACCAGTAGGGGTAAAAGCTTTCTAAACTTTGCCCAGGCTATTCTTATTCTAGTGGTAACACTCTGAGCATCTACCCCCACTACTAACTTGGTCACCTAGGTAGTGGAAGCTATCAACTACTTCTAGTTTCTTCCCCTGGAGTGTGATGGAACCTGTTTTCTGAGCATCTGTGGTGTTTATTGCCCATGTGCATCTTCCACACATGAAAGCTATCGTCTCAGTTAATCTTCCTTTGATGTTGCTGCACCTCTTATGTGTCCATAGCTTACACTGGGTACATCTTATGGAGTTTCTACCTACAACTTTTCTACAGATCGAGCAGGGCCACCTACCTGAGGGGGGTGGGGGTGATGTGTTCGCTTTCCTACTTACTAGAACTTTGGTCTTTGCTACATTGACTCTAAGGCCTTTTGATTCTAAACCTTACTTCCACACCCGAAATTTCTTTTATAGTTCTGGTAGTGATTCTGCTATGAGGGCCAGGTCATCAGCATAAAGGAGCTCCTAGGAGCAATCTGTCTTGAATTCCTCTCTTATCAATTGTATAATAATTACCTCAGGTGAATAAAAGTGCTTATTGTACAGGTTATTCAGTCTAAAGCAATAATAGCTTGTAAGAGTTGGCCTTGTAAATCATACACAGAACAAAACTGATTTAGTTTGACAAATGAAAGTTTGAGAGAAAATATTCAGCACATAGCTTTACATGAGTATTTTATATCAAAGAATAATATAGAAAAAAGTAATCAGAAATTAAAGAACTGCCTATAGTGAAGTTGCAGTTGAGTCGGGCAGCTTTGAAATGCAAATATCAGAGCAATAAAGAATAAGAAGAGCAAAAGAGGATTACTGAATTTGAGGATCAGCTATGGTGATAGCTTTTGAAGCAAATACCCTCAAGTCCAGTCATTGTGACATAAATGTAAATATCAGAACTTGGAAGGTTTTCAAATGTTTAATTTCAGACAGTATGTTCTTTTAAGAAATTATTCTTTGTTGTTCATTTGTACAAAATTCCTGATACTGTCACTGTTATGTAAAGTTACCTTTTTTTTCAATCCACTATTATGTAACTTTTGAAAGCCCTATCTCTTATAAGACCAGTGTGATTTGTTTTTTAAATCACAAGACATACATTTATCTATTTAGTGTTTACAAAAATATTCTTCCATAATAGTCTCTGTACAGAAAACATGGTCAAAAAATGTAAATAAAAAAAAGTTACTGGAGTTATTTGCTTACCTGTTCTTTAAAATGTTGAAGTGTTGGGGGTTTTTTAGGTGCATCTTGCTCAATTACAGTCTTAGTAGCTTGTGCAATTAAGACTTCACCATAAAGAAGGAATTGTTGCATAAATTCACTCCTATCTCTTTTCCACAAATATGAATATTTCTCAAATGTATTACTGTATTCCATAGCTTGGTTTATCACACTATCAACTCTTGCCATAACAGTTTCTCTCATTGTAGCTATTTCATCATTTATTTCAAGATCAGGCTGTAGAAATATTAAATGCAAATAATAAACTTCTTTTTTTAGTAACATATATTTTTCCTGTTATATCTCCTAGCAGAAATGCCACTCTCCAGGAGGTGATTCTGCTAGTGTACATCATGCTAGCTCGTATATAAAAAAAACTACTGTGATGTGTGTATCTGCCATTATATATATAACTTGAAGTGAAAACTTTTATCAGTAATTTTGAAATGAAAAATAGATAGTGTAAAACTTCTCACAAATTTTCTCAACATACTTGAAAGAAAAAAATTTTAATCACCTACTTTCAATGAAAACAGTTGAATAAAGTTCATAAAGACCACGGAAGAGAGACAGCATTGCAAGGAAAGAAAGTGAAAGCAACAGAGTGTGCAAGGAAAAATTAAAAGTATTACATAAAATAACAGGGAAAGGGTTACAATGAGAGAGAGAAGACTGATGGAAGAAAGATAATGAAGACAAACAAGGATGAGGATACGAATGAGAGAGTTATTAGGATGTAGAAATAGAAAGATTAATAAGAATAGAGGTAGTACAAAAGGCTTAAGTAAACTGGATAGACTGATTTGCTGACAATAATTTGTTATATATGCAAATCAATCTATCCAATTTACTTAAGCCTTTAGTAATGGTGGGTTATAAGCAATACCTCTATGGACAGTTAAAGAAAATATTTAGTCATTGATAAAATCCCAATGCAGATTGATTTATTGTAGATTGAGCTGATACCTAGTTTTTTTTTGTCCATGAAAATAATGTAGAAAAGATAAGCTGTTTACATCATCATCATCATCATCATCATCATCGTTTAACGTCCGCTTTTCATGCTAGCATGGGTTGGACGATTTGACTGAGGACTGGTGAAACTGGATGGCAACACCAGGCTCCAATCTAAATTTGGCAGAGTTTCTACAGCTGGATGCCCTTCCTAACGCCAACCACCCAGAGAGTGTAGTAGGTGCTTTTACGTGTCACCTGCACGAAGGCCAGTCAGGCGATACTGGCAACGGCCACGCTCGAAATGGTGTCTTTTATGTGCCACCCAC
>NC_068981.1:112835230-112844628 GCF_001194135.2 Octopus bimaculoides | reverse complement strand
CTGATCAAAAGTGTTCTAGTTGTGACTAACCCAACATTTTTTTTTTCCAGAATGTATATGGAAATATATAATTAATGTTCCCCTCATTTCTAATAACAATAAAATGTTATTTGAGGGCAATCTGGCCACTATTCCTAGCAAGTCAGCCACTATGAAGAGATTCCCTTTTTTGGATCAAACACTTACACTTTCTGATTTTCATATTTTTCATACTTTCATATAAGAAGAGAAAAAAACATTGGAATGGAATATATAAACAAATTAATTTTTAAAATCCTACTTGATTTTGAAGTTGTTTCTCTTAAGTGTCGAAATTGCTTCATGTACTGCTCAACAGATACGGCATTGGAGCGGCCATTTACAGAACTCCCATATAAATAGTGGTGGTTAAAATCTACAGATATATTCTATGGTACAGTATAGCATAGAAGCAATACACACTTAATGCATCAATAATTCATACTTTCAAATTTGAATACATTGTGTTGTACCTTTCTTTAGTAGTAAACATAATACTGTTTTAAAGTACCTTGATACCAAATGCTTGTTTCTGTGCTTTCCTAAAATGTCATAGCTTTTTTTTTAGTCAGCTGTTTGAAGACTAGAGAATAAGATATCAAAAGTTAATTACTCCCAATCTGTCACATAAAAGTTGAATAAAGCTAATGCAAGAAGTTATGACATTAATTTTACCTCATAATTATGTACATTATTATGCTTTGCAAGCCGTTGTATGCCTGATGCTTGTGAGTATATATCATCCATGAGTCCTTCAACAAGGTCCCAGAATCCATCTGGGTTTTGAATATTCAGTGACGGAGAAAACTGCATTTCGGGAATATTTAGCTCCAGTTTCACTTCAAATAGTGGATCAGTTGTTTCTAGAGGGTCTGTGTTATTCAGAAAAAAATTGAGACTTGTCCCAATGAGGGCAAAAAATCCCACAGCAACTTTCTGATCAACATAGTCAACATATGCTTTCCACTCAACTGAATCAGGATCTGCTTGAAAGTTTTCTATATTTTTCTGGAATAAATGCAAGAATAAATATATGCTATAAATACCATATATATTAAGATTACAAAGAGTACAATTGTTAAATACCATATTTTACTCAGTCTTGAAATGAGAAAATGAAGTGTATTATATATAAAAAAAAAACATTGCTTCTCTTTTCAAGATAAACAGATTATTTTAACTGTTTCTAGATAGTTTCCAAGATCTGGATTTATCAACATTCTATCCTGCCCTTTCCTACCATGAGACCTATGACATCTACTGCTTTACATGGTTCCACTGATAACAGTTGAGTCCCTTGAAAGGGAGATCAGTGGCTTTCTCTGCAAGGGTCTGGGGATTTTCCTGAAGACTCAATGGTGTGGCATTGTCTGGAGGCCAGTAATATCTTTCAGCTTCCATTCATTAGCATCTCTGAAGAATATATGGTAACTTTAAAAAAATTTCAAAGTTGTAAGGGCTCCAGGGATCAGAATATGTCATCAGTGGGTATATTCTCATGGGGAGTGGATATGAAGAGCAGAGAAAGCAATGCAATATGGCAGAAAAAGGCCTAGGGTGAAAGGAGTTGGTGAGCATCATGTCAACTGGCAGAGCAGACTTAGGATTCTTTCAAAAGACCTAGGTTAGTAAGGTTTAGAGCAAGTAGAAACAACTTTTTATCTGGTCTGAGCAAGCACAGACGAAGAAGAGTTGAGTAGGACAGGGAAGGTTCAGGTTGCATGGAGCATGGACAAGCTCGGAGCATAGGGATACTTGGTCAAACATTATGCAGATAGATTTCCATTATATGCAGTTCTTTGTCTAGGTTGCCTACAATATCTTACCAAGCCCAGCTAACCATTACATCTAAGGTAAGCATGAAACATCATCATGTCCATTTTGAAAGAAGATCCTTAGAACACTTCAATAGTTGCCAAAGAGCTCTTGGAAATGGCTGCTATCATCAACAACCTCATCAGCTGCTCAGGGCAATCACTAAGAATAATCAGTATAAATAAACACCACTACATCAAAAAGAAGTCAATTAGATTTGTCAAAACTAGAAAGAAACCAAATTCACAAACAAAAACAAGAACAGGCACACACTCTGATTGGCAGCTGGTTGTTGATCTGGGCAGGCAGCTGAAGTTACCACAACACTTAGTACCAACACTCTTGTCATACATGATCATCAGTTCTGAGGTAACAAAAATATTGATCACAATGGAACTTAGAGTGCCCTGGGGAAAGAGTATATTGAAGAAGCCAAGGAAAGGTAACATGAGAAGTATTGGGAATTGGAGAAGTGACAGGGTACTTGCTAGAAAACCCATTATGAACATGTACAGATAGGCTATAAAGACAGTGCAAGATGTACAGCCTGCAAAGTCCTCAACTGATTGAACTTTACATGGGTGGAAGCGAAAAGCATCATATTGTTCCATGTGAAGTTGCTAAAAAAAGCTATCAGATTACTTTGTATTAAGAAGAATGATATATGAATGTTGCTGCTAGAATGTAAGTCAATATGTGTCACCTTGATCACCTGAATGTGGGTGTCTGATGTTGAGAAACATGAAACCTTTGATACCTCCAGGTGACATCACTGACGATGTATCTCAGCTCATCTAGATGTTTTACAAAGTACATACCACTGGTACTTTATGTTTAAATAGTTAAGAGAACCCTCTTCTGTACAAATAAAGTGTATTTGTCATTCAAATAGGATTATTTCTCTCTCTCTCTCTCTCTCTCTCTCTCTCTCTCTCTCTCTCTCTCTCTCTCTCTTTCTTTCTCTCTCTCACACACACACACACGTTTTAATTTAGCTTTTACCTGTACAAGTTCATGAATTAGTTGCCCATTTTTAGTAATTTCTGCTGAGCGCTTTGCTAGACGATCTATTCTGTCATCCAAATTGAGCAAGAGTCCATTTTTCTCATCTTTACGTTCAAACAATGGTAGCTTATTCCATGTGGACATCAATACTTCAATTGTTTGTACATTTTCCTTTGACATTTTGAGGCTAATGTATAACTTATAAATTGTATTCTTTGTTTCTTCTATATACTCCCAGATACCTAATGAAATAGATCATGTTATCAAATAATCTCATTACATGGAAACAGCAAGCTATATCAAGCATAACACTTCAATGTAATAAGATACTGGTATTAAAAACACAATAATTGCAGAGATTTTTTTTAAAGTATGTTCCATGAGATGGACATACAAAATTAATCTTTAAGAAAAAGAAAAAACTGTAAATGAAATCTGCAAAAGGTGAGGCATTAAAGACATCAGCTGAGGTGTATCTTCCACTTATTACAAAATTTCTTATGTTACATGGACATTCTGCACTCAGTATGTGACTTTCTTCTATGAATGAACACTTTTGTTCATTCATATCAATATGTTAAACCAGTAAAATATGTGTGTAATGTAACAAGTTGGTTAAGATGTGAAAGAAGTGAATTACTCCTGTTTCACAAAAACGGAGATTCTCTGAAGCATCTCTGCAATAATGTTACTCAACAAATGCATAGCTCAGAGATCACAGCTCCTGTACTTTAGACATGTAATGAGAATGCTGCAGGAAAGAATCGCATGATGGATTCAAGCTGAACCAACCAGCAGGAGACCTAGGGGTAGATTTCAAGGATGAGATGAAATAAAATTATGTAGACAGTGAGGCAACAACAGTGGTGACAATAGTGGCAGCAATGATAACAATGACAATATCTAGTTTATATGTACTTTATTGATAGTGAAGTAGTGGAAGAATAGCAATTGTGAACCTAATTAATCACCACCTTTTGTTTCCTAGGTGGACATAACTATTCTGCAATAACTTTGCTAATATCATTTGGAAAGATAATGATTGTCTTACAATCTCCCATTTCCAACTTAGTTAAGAAAATATAAATTGTTTTCATAACAAGATATCAGGTTTACAGCCTGAGGAAACTTCCCTGGTGGTTCAATGCTATTTGACTTTTGTTGATAGTCATAATAGCCATGACAAAACTGGAGGGATAGGATTGTTCAATGCAGTTAATATGCATAACATATAGTGTATATGATCTGCATTAGTTGACAGAAAGAAAATATCATCTAAAAGAGTACTAATTCAGGGGGCTAGTTATAGTGTAGTTTAAAAGATATGACAAATAAAGTAAGATCACAGCTGTAACCTACACCAGTGTCGCATAACCAGCTCAAAAAGTACTCTTGGATTGTAGGGCGAGACCTATTGAGTCAAGTACATCAACATCAAAATGAAATCAAATTACAATCAAGTGGAAATTGTAGTTGTGGTCCCCATGCCGGTGGCACGTAAAAAGCACCATCTGAACATGGTCAGTGCCAGCCCCCTCGCCTCGACTGGCTACTGTGCTGGTGGCACATAAAAAGCACCATCCGAATGTGGACAACATCAGCACTGCCTTGACTGGCTCCCATGCTGGTGGCATGTAAAAAGCACCATCCTATCGTGGTCGATGACAGCCCCCTCTGGCCCATGCTAGTGGCACGTAAAAAGCATCCACTACACTCTCGGAGTGGTTGGTGTAAGGAAGGGCATCCAGCTATAGAAACATTGCCAGATAGGACTGGAGTCTAGTGCAGCCTCCTGGCTTTCCAGACCCCAGTCGAACCGTCCAACCCATGCCACCATGGAAAACGGACATTTGATGATGATGATGATGATGATGACGATGATGACAGGAGCAGAATTTAAGTCAGATATATGACATGTAGCTTCTGGCAAAGTGCAGCATATTGAACCATTGGCTATTTAAAGTATGTAGTTATTGACTACTATATCATAATTTCATTCCACTTGAACAATTTTGGTTACTCCAAGGAGACATATAATTGAATAATCCAGTTTAATTATCTAACAAGAGATATTACTCCTGTTTCACGAAAAAGGGGATTCTCTTTAGCATCTGTGCAATAATGTTACTCAATAAATGCATAGCTCAGAGATCACAGCCCCAGTACTTTAGACATGTAATGAGAATGTTGCAGGAAAGAATCACATGATGGATTCAAGCTGAACCAACCAACAGGAGACCTAGGGGTAAACCAAGAATGAGATGCCTGGATAATAACTATGGTCTCAGCTGGTCATACTTGGGAATCTAGCCAGAAAGTGTAATGATAGTTGCTACTGATAGGACTCTATAAATGAGGTAATTGAGGAATCAACTCTTATGATCTTCTCAAGAATAGAGGGCAGAGAAGATGAGCAGATATTCGAAAGGGCATTCAGTTGTGGAGATCTAACATTCCATCAACTCATGTTAAAGTTTACAAAATATCGTTCTACTTATGCAATGCAGAAAATACTGTTAAAACAGTAGCTATTTGTGTTTGTATGTTCATCACTTTTAATAGCAAAGAGATAAATACTGAATTACATATTAATTACTTTAGCTATGCCTCATTATCATCATCATTTAACGTGTTTTCGATGCTGGAATGGGTTGGCTAGTTTGACAGGTGCTGAGCAGCTAGAAAGCTGCACAGGCATCATTTGTCTATTTTGGCATGATTTCTATGGCTGGATGCCCTTCCTAACACCAACCACTTTTCTGTAATTAGATTATTCATACAGAGGGTACAAGGCCATAAAACTGTAAGGGGAGAGACATATCTAAGTAAAATTGTGTACAATTTGTATAAATAGTGTACAATTTCAATCTTCTAGTAATTTTCTAATTACAACCTACATAAAACAAAAACACATACAAAATATAAAACAAAAACAAACCTTCACTATTCCAGTTCATTTGCTTTTCAGCTTGATGAAGCTGCTCATCAATTATGCCAAGTTGGTTGACAATAAGAGGAAATTCCACAGTAAGGGCTGATGTACGAATATCATTGTACCAAAATACCGTTTGGTCAAGGTTTGTTACATACCGATAGAAATCATCTCTTCTGGCATATAATTCATTGCTGCTGTCAGGGATATTTGAAATACCTCTAATCTCCATGTATTTCACCTCTTTTAGGACAGCAGTAAGCTGAATATGTAAGAACACAATTAGATTAAAATTAGTAAAATGGCTTTTTTAACTTAGTTTTTGGAAGAAATTTTAAATGTATTGAAACAACATCATATTTTAAAATGAATATTAGAAATATCATGCTGCAAAATATTCAATACATACAATAATCCTATATACTGTAATAATGCAACATAATAATATCATACATAGCAATACACTATAAAGAGTAATATCATATATAACAACACTATTAATATCATATAAAACATTTATGTTACTGAATGAAGCTCCACATTATTTTACCATTTCTAATTCTATATTATCCAAATAAATATCTTTTTTTAAAATCTCAATATTCTTGATACTTCATGAAACCAAGAATATTAACTGTCAACACGTGAAAGATTGTTTGTTGCCATAAGTAAAATAGCCTCATAATCTTTATAAAACTAAAATTCAAAGTTCATTTTTGTTTGTGAATTCCATAGCAAAACTAGTACTTTGTTGTGATAAAATGTTTGACTTCTATACTTTCACACACAAGCCCTTTTTTGTAAAATAATTTCCAGTGTATTTCTGATCGGTGGAACCTTCAAAATAGAAAGATTTTTGCGCCTTATTACATCACAATGGAAAAGAAACATCTCTCCAACGATGAACAACAGACATTAAAAAATAGAACACTCAGATAGACATACAAAAAAGCAAAACCCAACAGAGACTGACATACAAAGACACCACATGCACACAGAGACATAATTATACCAGGTGGACAAACACACAATAAAAGCACACACAGATTTCTAATAGCAAACACACATATATAGATTTATATGTAAACATTCATCGATTTAAAACTATTTCAGTGAGAAACTGAACTAAAGGTAAATTAGTTTACAACTTATGAAATATATAATTAATGTCTTCTGCAATTTTAAGAGTTATGAATCAAGTCTCTTTGAAATGTTTGTCACAAAGGAATAGCTATCTCTATTCGTTTGTCACTCCTACTCTCTCTCCCTTTCTGTATACACATATTAGATAAATAGATAGAAAGAGATGCTATGTTATATATATATAAGAGGGCACCTTTCTATGCAAATCTTTACCACTTTAGTACAGAAAACTGTAAATATTACATAACTGTTCACATGGAACTTTTGCATACAATGATATTAAAAACAAAATGTTATCAAAATAATTGTAACTGGTCGTTGAAGATGTACTAGTCTTTCTTTGTCTTCTTATTGGAAATACATATATATGTACATACATACACACACATATATATATATTACTTTAGTGTAAATGGTTAGCATATGTGTTAATGGGTACATGTATTGTTTGAATTCTACAAACAGCTTTCACACTTTTTTCTATAACAAAGCTTTTAGAATGGATCTGGTTGATGCATATTAAAAGATCATTTTATGTTTGTGTGTATACACACATATAAACATGCACACAGAAATATAAAATTGAACATTCATGGCCTAGTGGTTAGGAGTGTTGCACTCATGATAGTGAGCTTGTGGCTTTGATTCTCAGACTGGCTGTGCATTGTGTTCTTGAGCCAAACACTTCATTTCATATTACACCAGTTCACCCTGCTGTAAATAGGTAACGCTGTGATGGAGTAGCCTTTCAGTCAGGTAGGAATGTTGGCCTGTTCACCTAGCCAGCAGGATGGCATTGATGTATAACATCTAATAGTTTGGTCGATACTGTGATACGATATATATAAATATATTAATACACAGAGACATGTATGTACCTAACCACATCTCCTGACCTCTTTTGACAAATATGTCCTTACTATATGGACTAGTATATATCTAATCTAGTGCATTGACAATTCTGTCTTTCCATCACAGCATAGTATATTATTCCTACTCAACCCATTATTCCTTACCATGGATTATCATCAAATATTCTCATTTGAACATGCCCAAAACTAAAGAGAGCAATAATAATAAAGCATTTATTGGTACCCTACCATCTCAGATTTATATCACAGAATATGACATTTGGAGAATTTTGTATCACTGTAAAGTAGCAGGATAAACAACATTCTTGGTTTTACCATTTGGTGTGAGTATAAA
Source organism: Octopus bimaculoides (assembly GCF_001194135.2). Classification (NCBI taxonomy): domain Eukaryota; kingdom Metazoa; phylum Mollusca; class Cephalopoda; order Octopoda; family Octopodidae; genus Octopus; species Octopus bimaculoides. The sequence goes on along the minus strand of NC_068981.1, from coordinate 112,836,509 downwards.
AAGATTGTTGCCATTTCCAACTCTGGAACAACCAACATAAATCTGACCATGGGAAAAACACTGCTGCATGAGAAGTCCAACAATTTTCAGTTGATTCTTGTTAATTGACATTGCAAAACTAACACTTACTAGAAACTGAAGTCTCTTGAATTCAAAGGGCATGTCTGCTGGAATCAGTGGACTTCTTGGAATAAACACATTTTCTCTTTCGTTGTCCAGTGAGGATTGTTGCTTCCAAAAGATGTGAGTGCATTTGCCTGACAATTAGTCTCGTTCTGTTGCACAGCTTTAGAGGATACAGATTTCTCAAAAGCATGGTTGGAACTATTTTCTTCAATGTCAGGATGATCCAAAGAGTTAAGAAACTCAGTAGGATAATTCACATACACATTAGGGTCCACAATAGTATCAACTGAAAAATATTATTTTTTCCTTGGTATTGATTGATTGCATAATTTTCCAATTGACAACCTGGACAGTTTCATTCTTTGGGTAAACAACCTTTTTGCAAGGAAAAAACTTCAAATCTGAAGAAGATGCAAAAACAACCTTGTGTAATTTCATCACCTCTTGCTCTCCAGAATTCTTTGCTGCCAGCATAAATAAGCTACCAGCATAAATAAGCTACTGATAAAACAGCAAAATTCTACAGTTTTGATCAAAATGCCACAGCCATTTGGAAAAATGATGTTTCCATTACTGTCTTGCTGAATGCTTCCATTTCCAAGATCCAGTAGCTGAGCTGCAAATCTTCCAGTATCCAATTCTCTGAATAAACTGACTCTGCTGAAAGTTCAATCTGGCCAGAAGTCCAATCAGGCCAAAAGTCTGACCAGTCCAATTTAGGCCAAAAGTTAAAGTTCTTCAATATTTCCTTCCAAGTGATTCAATTCACAAACTCCATGGAACTTCAAAACCCCACGAACAAGGAACCTTTCACTAACTTGGATCTAGTTTTAAATGAACTGTATTGAAAATATTTTTAAAATTTGTTATAGCATATAACAATTCCTCATCCAGACCTGATCCCGATGCTGAGTGTTCAAGAACCAAATGAAAGTCAGATTTTCAATCCCGGGATCATCCTGATTCCAAAAATATGTCTACATAGAGCAAATGTAGACTGAGATAGTGGGGTCCTGGATGGACAGACAGAATTTCATGTTTATTATCATGGATAAGTAGTGGATGTTCACAATCACACAGGTGCATACCCACATATGCAAGAAAAAGTAGTACATATATATATATATATATATATATATATATATATATATAT
>NC_068981.1:112832665-112833334 GCF_001194135.2 Octopus bimaculoides | reverse complement strand
ATATATATATATATATATATATATATATATATATATATATATTGTTGATACAAAGGATGGGTTAAAGCTATCTTCAGCCGCAAATATTTTCAGTCCCAAGATTACATCACAAAGAAAAAAGAAAAAGAGAGAGAAAAAGGAAAAGTCCACTTCATATTATCCATTATAATGGGCTTATCCTTTACATTCTTATATCTGCATAAATGTTCATTGGTATTCAGAAATCTGTCCATACTGTACCACAATTCAGCTTGTATTTAACTAGCATATATAAGATAGAAAGAGAAGATCAAAAATAAAATAAAAGTTGAAGAATAAAAAAATAAAAAAATAAAAAATAAAATATAAAAGTAATTGAAGTCAAATCGAGAGTAATAGAAGTAAAAATACGGATAATAAAGTTAGATACATATCATCATCATCATCATCATCATCGTTTAACATCCGCTTTTCATGCTAGCATGGGTTGGACGACTTGACTGAGGACTGGTGAAACCGGATGGCAACACCAGGCTCCAATCTAAATTTGGCAGAGTTTCTACAGCTGGATGCCCTTCCTAACGCCAACCACTCAGAGAGTGTAGTAGGTGCTTTTACGTGTCACCTGCACGAAGGCCAGTCAGGCGATACTGGCAACGGCCACGCTCAAAATGGTGTCTTTTATGTGCC
>NC_068981.1:112826866-112828314 GCF_001194135.2 Octopus bimaculoides | reverse complement strand
GGGAAAAAATTTGAAGAAAGAAGAAAAAAACATAATAATAATAATAATAATAATAATAATAATAATAAAGTGATTGGAAAAATACATTGATTGGAAAAATATTGTGATTGGGGAAATTTTGGTTTATCTACTTGTGTAAATTATATGTCATTGGGCAACTTCTACTATACCATTCTGCCTAAATAATAGATCTACAAATGCAATATCCCTGAATATTTCACATCTATTTTCATTCCTCCACTTCACTCTCTATTTCATATCTTATCTAAATTAATTATTGCTTAACCATTTTCTTACACCATCTCCGATGAAGGGATATAATAAATATCCTGAAAACTGCTGTAAGACCTTCTATTTATAAATGTTCTAAAATCTTCACAGCCTTGGTTTTTTATCTCATACTGAAAATTTTTTTTATATATCCACATGCTGATATATGACCAATGTTGGACTCCTAATTCGCATAATCACCGAACCTGGAGCTTAACTATGGTCTATCCATAGCATTTACTCAGCAGTACCTGACACCTTTGGGTCTTACTGACACCATTACTTCTCATAACCTCAATATAAATATATATATATATATATATATATATACATATATATATAAATATATATGCATATATTTAAATATATATATAATATATACATATATATATAAATATATATACATAATTGGACACTAAACTCCGTCTGCGAAGACCCGTTGAGGCAAGTGAAATCGAAATCGAACTCACTTCGATGACTGGCACCCATGCCAACATCATCTCCTTCATTGGACACTAAACTCGGCTTGCAAAGACCTGTTGGGGCAAATGAAAGCAAAATCGTGATGGCATTTGTGCCTAGCGTCGCCTTCCTGGCACTTTTACTGGTGGCACGTGTAAAGACATTCAAGCGAGATCGTTGCCAGTACCGCTGGACTGGCTCCTGTGCAGGTGGCATGTAAAATACACCATTTTGAGCGTGGCCGTTGCCAGTACCGCCTGACTGGCCTTCATGCTGGTGGCATGTAAAAGCACCCACGACACTCTCAGAGTGGTCGGCTTTAGGAAGGTCATCCAGCTGTAGAAACTCTGCCAAATCAGATTGGAGCCTGGTGTAGCCATCTGGTTCACCAGTCCTCAGTCAAATCGTCCGAACCATGCGAGCGTGGAAAGCGGATGTTAAACAATGATGATGATGATGATGACATATATATATAAATATATATGCATATATTTAAATATACTAGCAGAAGCACCTGGCGTTGCTCGGGAATGAAATTGTTGCTTATATACTCGAAGAAAAAAAGGCAAAATATCTTGTAGATGGACTCTCAGATGAATGATGGCTGGGCGCTTCTCATGAATGGGGAAAATTGAAGATGTGCCAAAAAGCCTCATTGGTACTTGGAAACTTTTACGAAAATTAAAATGGGGATTAAATGAAAACAATGATTTACG
>NC_068981.1:112824572-112825856 GCF_001194135.2 Octopus bimaculoides | reverse complement strand
CAGACGTCATTATTATTATTATTATTATTATTATTATTTTAAATTTTTCCCACAAGAGCGGCTTTGGGCAGGTGGAGAATAGTCGATTATATCGACCCCTGTGTCCAACTGGTACTTATTTTTTAGACCCCGAAAGGATGAAAGGCAAAGTCAACTTCGGTGGAATTTGAACTCAGAACGTAGAGATGGGTACAAGCCTCCCGTCGCTACACTGATTCTGCAGAACAGGGTTGAGTGTGAAAACCAACTTTAAAGTGTAAATATAGATGTTTTTGAATACTCACTCATACATACATACGTACAAATACGCACATACATACAAATACCTGTCAGACTCTTCCAAATACGATCGACAGTCAAACATTTATTCCTTACAAACTGAATTTTCTTAATATCTTTCTTAAAACGCATTTATTTACTGCTATATATAGACACAGAATACACATTAATACACATATACATACAAATACCTGTCATTTTTTTTATTTAGTGTGTGTGTGTGTGTGTTTTGCCCATCTTAATATATAATGCTGAAGTTCTGTATCTGTGAAACCTTTTTAAAAGTTTATAGAAATCCACATTTTCCACTTTTTCGTCCTAACCCTAACCCTGTAGTGAAAACCGTGCCGGTGTTAATCTGAAAATTTAACAATGTTTTTTAAAACACTTTTACTTACTAACATTTTTTTATTTAGTGTGTATGTGTGTGTGTGTGTTGCCCATATATATATACACTTAAGACTTAGTTGTGGGTTGAGAGTTTGATCTGCAGAGGTCATTATTATTATTATTCAGATTAACACCTGCACGATTTTCACTAGGGTGTTAGGGTTACAGGGTTAGGGTTAGGGTTACGATGAGGATTAGTGTTACGGTTACGGTTTTAGGATTAGGGTTACGTAATAGTGCGGGTGTTAATCTGAAAAATTACCGAAATGTGAAAACTACCGACCCTCTCATCTGTTATAACTTTTGTTGTTCTGTTTAATATGTACATAGATTATGCCTCCAAACAAGAGAGCTTGCTGGGGAAAGAAAGCAACGGGTTTAAAAAGACAGCAACAGACTGCAGCAATTCACCACATTCCAAAAGCTACTTTGAACATAATGCAAAACGGTGCATCATCATCTACTGCCCAATCTGATAGAATTCTGGCAGAACTGTGTAGCAACAGATCGCCAGCAATTGCTTCATCAGAAATTGCCGTCCTACCTCCTGCAAAAAGGAATTACCCTGCTATGTATAATCAAGGCAGCGCAAAAAGTTGTTTTGCACAAGCATTT
>NC_068981.1:112817760-112823483 GCF_001194135.2 Octopus bimaculoides | reverse complement strand
TATATATATATATATATATATTCCAGTTTCAGCTGTGGCTAAACTGGGGTACTGCCGTTTAGCTACTCTGTTATTATTGAGTCTCCTCTAATATGTGGCATTTGGTGAATAAGGGAGTTTGATGTCGCTACCCTTATTTGCCCCTCTTACCATGAGGTAAGTTCATTTGGGACTCTCGACAGGAAGAGGTCCAGTTTTGATTTGAAAACAGCTTCATCCACTTTGTATAGGTCCCTCAGGCTGTTTGGGAGAATATTAAAAAGGTGGCCCCTGAAAGCCAGGTTGGTCTTGAAGCGTGATGGCATTGCTGGGACCTTTGGCAGTGTGTAGTGCCGACCCATTCTGACATTTGTGTAGCTTTCAATGCCAAAATTTGGCACAATTCTTTCCAGGATCTTCTAGATGTATATTACTGCATACCTCTCCCACCTTCACTCTGGGAGTATAGTCTTAGCTGTTTCAGCTTTTTCCAGTAACTGAGGTGTTGCAATATGAATATCGTCTTTGTGAAGGTTTGCTAGATTGCTTCTTACACTGTTGGGTGACCACAGCTGGGATCAATAATCCAGACAGCTGAGGACTATCATGGTTTCCTTCTCTCTGGTTCTGAATGTTCTCACAATCCATCCATCCAGTCATCTGCACTTTGTTACCATCTGGTAATATGCACTTAGAAAGTGGTAGCATCAGTCATGTCGATACCCAGGTCGCTCATTGTAATCCCTTGTAGACCAGTGTACCCTGTAAGTTTTATATTCAGTGTTGGATGCTGGTAGTGCGGGGCTCGGAATGTTTCAGCACTAAACTGCATATTATTTTCCTCAGCCTATCTGCAAATTGAGTCCAACTCCTGCTGCAGTTCTGTATTTTCTATGAGATTTTTGTGTAGCTAGCAAGGGTGGCTATCTGGGCAGCTAAGGGCATATCTGAGAGGGTCACAATGAAAAGCAGTGGTCCCAAGACAGTGCCCAGTGGAACACTGCTTACTATTTGTGTTTTCTTTGAGGTGGCTTCATTGGCAACTACTGCCTGGCTTCTATCTTTCAGAAAGTCATGTAACCACCCTCCAAGTTTTCCAGCTATGACAGATCACGTAGTTTCTGGCATATCATGAAATCCATTGTAAGTGCCTCACTGGTTTAAGGTGAGGTGGAAAAGAAATCAACTGGTTCGTTCCCTTGTCTGTGTTTCAACAGGGTGGTAAAGACATTTTTGAACCGGTCAATCAGTACCTCACTGATCATGGTTGGACTATCTGTGTGGGAACCATCCTTTTGGAAGAGGGGTCCTATTTTGCAGCATACTGAGGCTGTTTCTTTCGCATAATGAGAGAAGGCCTTTGGGTTTGACTTAATGTTTTTTATAACTCAGGCTTCTTTGTCTGATCTCCATCAGTGTTGTTTTTAGGCAGGACCTTTCACTACTTTTGGAATGTTGGTTGAAGCAATTTGCAACCATCGTCCGTCATCTCATGAGGATTTTCCTCTCCCTTGGAATCTTGCTCCTTTTTGTGATGGCCTTGTGCTCAGGGACATATTTTTGGCATATTGTTTGAATAACATACATCACATATTCTACTTCCATGCCAATTTCGGCCAGTCTTGTCTGAAGATCTCTTTTTGGATCGATTTCCAGTCTGCTTTCTGGAAGTTCAGATTGGAGAGATTTCGGGTGCTTTTGGTCCATACATAGACAGCTCTATTACGTTGTGATCTGAAACTAATGTCAGCATCACTTTCACATCATGAACGATGTTGATATTGTTTGTGAAGCAGAGATCCAAAATGTTATTCGCCCTAGTTGGTCTGAGCACAACTTGCTCCATGAATAGGGCATTGGTGAGGTTGAGCAAGGACTCCACCTGCGATTGTTTGCAAGTAGTCATTCCTGAGAGCATGAGGCCTTCGGGCCATTTGACATTGGGGAAGTTGAAATCACTGAAAAGAAATACACTCACATGGTGTTCCAGTTTCATGAGGATTTCTTTCATTCTTATGAGGCAATCTTCAAACTTGCCTATGTGGTTTGGACAATATGTATTGCATATGACTATATTGTGTTGTCTTATGTATACAATTAGAGTGTCACATACTGAATTTGAGTGTGACAGTAAGATTTGGGGTGTGAGGTCTTCACGAATGTATACAGCAACTCCATTATGGCTCCTCTTCCTTTTGTTTTGTGTACTTCTGCATCCTCTATATCAAGGCAAAGATGAGTTTCCATTAGTGCTATGCATAGGACTTGATTGCATGCAGCAAGGTCTCTCAAGAAAAAAATTTTGCTTCTTTTGTTATAATGCAACAGTCCCCCAATATTTAGTAAAAATATTGGTGTCATGACTGTGCAGGCGTTAGGGAAGGCCAACCCATGTCTGTTGATTATGATGGTCTTGTGTAACAATGGTGGGCAAGGTTCCTTGTTTGCACTTGATGTAGCCACGTCAGCTGCTGCACAATCTTTTGCACCATGCACAAAAAAGATGCTTGCTCAGCTGCTGCCTTGCACATAACATCTGAATAGTGCACTGGATTTGTATTTTATTTTCTTTAGAGACGATTAGTGCCTTCCCTCAGGGAAGTATTTCTCCTTAAGGTCCCTGTAGTTTTGGTGGAGTCTCAGGTGAACAAACCAGCAGTTTGTACTGTCTTCCCCATGCCAACATTTTCCTTGCAGGTAAAATTTGCATGTCCTTGACTTCACTCCAAATTTCTTCTCTCCTCTAGGGTTTTGGATTCCATTCGAGCCTCCATATTTGAGCTTTCTGTTTGTTGGTTTGGGATTTTGGTTTTAGTTATTTCATCTTTTCCTTTTCTTTTTTCTCCCCTTCCTTCTTTATGTTTGTGTTTATGTTCTTTCCTTCCTTTTCTGATGGTAACACTTGCTTTCCTTTAGTTGTCCAATAGGGTGAGGACTCCACTCCTTTGTAGGACCATTGGCACAGAGGGACTTCTGGTTATTCCTTTCTCAGCTTCCCTATCCTTATCAGCCTTGTTGTTCAAAGGAGTGGGGGATCCATTCTTTAAAGGGACCACAGGATCAAAGAGACTTCTGGTTTTTGCTTTGTTTTCCCTATCCCTATCAGCCCATCACGAGTGTCAATGTGTGGCCTAATAAGGGCATAGGATCAGATGAATTTATTTTTCTTCTGCTCTATCTGCTCAATGGCTCTACAGCAGAAGCCATTCTTCTTCAGTGATATTGTTTAGCTAACAATCATCCATGCTTGCAACATAAGATTCAATTCTTAGCTCTCCCACTTTGATGTCATTTTCATTATTAAGCCCAGAAGGGGAGGGGGGGATAGAAAGGAAGTGAGAACAGAGGGAGGTAGAGAGGAAGAAAGACAGAGGGAGGGAGAGGGAAAGAGAGAGGGAGATATGAAGGAGAGAGAGTGATATGAAGAAAGAGAAAGGGGGTATGAAGTGATAGTAAGATAGAGGTAAGAAGAGGAGGGGAAGAGAAAGAGAGATAGTGAAGGAGAGAAGAAAGAATGAAGGATGTGAGAGAAAGGGAAAGACGGAGTGAGAAGAGGAGGGAAAATGAGAAATATATGAGGTAGAGGGGGAGATGAGAGGGTGAGAAGTAGATGTAGAGAGAGACAAAGGAAGAGAGAGAGAAGTGGGAAAAGGAGGAAGATATGAAAGGGAGAGAGGAGAGAAAAAGAGGAAGATGTGAAAGAGAGAGGGGATCTTTTTGGTTTGACAGGCAACACTTGTTTTCTTAACGAAACACTTTCAAACTTGGGACACTGGTAGAATGTGTCATATAAAACAACTTTTTCTCTTAGCCTTCTTAACAAAAAATTGTACATCGCAAGTTATTTCATGTTAAAGTTGTCGTATTTCTGTAATTTCAACCAATCACTGACGTCTATTCAGCTGAATACAGTTAGTGCTGTTTTGTAAACAATAATTTTTTGCCGGTGTCAAGTGTGTTATTCCCTGTTTAATTATATCATTATTCCCTAGTAAGGGTTTAGAGTTTTAGAGTTAGGGTTCGGGTTTTAGGGTTGGGGTTAGAGTTAGGGTTAGGGTTATGATTACGAGTTTTAGGGTTAGGGTTAAGGTTATGGCAAAAATAATCATAACCTTAACCGTAATCCTAAAACTAACCCTAACTCTGAAACCCGAACCCTAACCCTAAAACCCTAAAGCTAAAACCAGTACAAACGCACGAACGATGTCATAAATAACAGTGACAAACGAAATATATACCGCTGATAGTTGTTGTTGACAAACAACGGCACTAATTTTATTCAAGGGAAAAGATCCCATGACACCATTGTTTACATTCCACGGCAGTAATTGTTTTCACCTCAATAGACGTCAATGATTGGTTGAAATTACCGAAATACGACAATTTTTTACATGAAATAACTTCGAATACAAACATTTTTATCTGTTCTATAACACAAAATATACAACTATTCGAAATTTGAAAGTGTTTCGGTACCAAAAACACTACATAAAACATAAATGAAAAATGTTGCCCGTCAAACCAAAAAGATCCGAGAGAGGTAGGTGTAAAGAGAGATAAAGGGAGGGAGAGAGAAGCGGGAAAAAGAGCAAGATATGAAAGGGAAGCATAGAGGAGGGAGGAAGGTATGAAACAGAGAGGGGAAGAGCAGGTAACAAAGATATGAAAGAAAGAGAAAAATGAAAGGTATAGAGCGAGAGGGTCACTGTAAGAAAAAAGATAAAATGAAAAGAAAGAGGTTTCGTAATAAATTCACTGCCGGAAATTTTTCAAATAGAATAGAAATGAAGAGGTTGCTGTAAGAAAAAGTTAAATGAGAAACAATAGTGATAAAAAGAAGAGGTTTCGTAATGAATTCACTAACGTAAATTTTCAAATAGAATGTAAACATACACTACGTCTTAATTTAAATTTTTCAACCGGTGTTACCAAAGATAAAAGCAGAATAAACAAAATGAATAGGATACTTATTCCCATGAGAAAGAATTCCAGTATATGTTCATGTATGAAGAAGTTTTGTTTCAAAGAAAAATAGATTACTCTTTACACATGGAAGGCTATGAAAGTAGGAGTTATCACCACATGCTTTCTTCGAGGATAACTCTGGCTTCTGTCACTGGCTTTAATATAATATTATCAAACTTTTGGTGTAATATATTAAATTTTTTAACTGATATATTATAGTAGACCAATATGCAATACCGAGCACTACATTTTTTTGTCAGTTTCAGCAGAATTTTTGTCAATTTAGGGAACTCTCTTGGTTCTTTCTAAAGCACAATTTTCCAAAATGAAACTGGAAGTATGTATATTTTCATATATCTGTGTGTGTGTATAAATACATGTGTATTAATATGTTTATATATATTATTTCTTTACTACCCACAAGGGGCTATACACAGAGGGGACAAACAAGGACAAACAAACGGATTAAGTCGATTATATCGACCCCAGTGCGTAACTGGTACTTATTTAATCGACCCCGAAAGGATGAAAGGCAAAGCCGACCTCGGTGGAATTTGAACTCAGAGCGTAGCAGCAGACGAAATACCGCTAAGCATTTCACCCGGCGTACTAACGTTTCTGCCAGCTCACCCGTTTATATATCATCATCATCATCGTTTAACGTCCGCTTTCCATGCTAGCATGGGTTGGACGATTTGACTGAGGACTGGTGAAACCGGATGGCAACACCAGGCTCCAGTCTGATTTGGCAGAGTTTCTACAGCTGGATGCCCTTCCTA
>NC_068981.1:112814534-112817001 GCF_001194135.2 Octopus bimaculoides | reverse complement strand
CAAGGATAATGCAGTATGATCGTTTCATGAGACTCCATTTCATTAAGCAATGTGAACATTACATCAAATGTAACATGCAGAGCAATCCTCAGCTGCACAAAGATATAGAAATTTAATGAAATTACATTTCAACAGAAGGACATATTTTTGTAACTACATTTAAACTCTCCAAATAGAAAGGAAGAATACAAAAAACAATTTGGACTTAGCCAGACCATACAGGCTAGTAAATAATTCTAAGCAGATTTTTAACTGCCACTGATTTTATTTGTTTTTTTGTTTCTGATTTATGGATCATCTTATCAGACCTAGTGATTCAAAGCCTAAGAGGGCACTAGCGTTTTCTTTGTAGGGAAAGGGAAAGGGGTAAACAGTATAGACAGTAAACATGGATGATATTGTTATAAAATTTCTTTGGGTTTAGTAGCAAAACTACTATAGGTGGTAGGGTCCTCTGCTAGCAGACCAGTTTATAATGGAGCGGGGGAAGTTTTAACATAAGGCACCTAGGTCAAAAGTATATAAAATAAAGTTGCTATATTGTGTACAGATACAGTAAATGGTTACTCATAGTTTTCATTAATCAGAATAATGTATCAGTATTGTTTTACATATGCTAAGTTTGAAATACTTAAGATACCAATATTTGCTTATTTAATATGTGAATAAATAAAAGCTAATTACAAATTAATAATGAAATAAAAAGAAATGTTTTGGTCACATGTCACTGGCACAAGTGCCAGTAAGGCGAAATGTTTTGGTCACATGTCGCTGGTAACGATCACACTCAAATGGTGCTTTTTATGTGCCACTGGCACGGAAGACAGACAGCTGCACTGGCAGTGATCCCGCTTGGATGGTGCTGCTAGCACTCCACTGGCACGGGTGCTGTCATCGAATTTGGTTCAATTTCGATTTCACTTGCCACAACATGTTTCACAAGCAGAGTTTAGTGTCCAATGAATGAAGGTAGGCATGGGTGACAGTCGTCGAATTAGGTTTGATTTCGATTTTACTTGCCTCAACAGGTCTTCGCAAGCAGAGTTTTGTGTCCAGAGGAAAAAAGGTAGGCATAAGTGGGCTGGCTACACACCTGGTAAAGGCCACAGGTTATAGTACCACTTGTTTTTCCGAGTCTTCTCATGCACAGTATATTTCCAAAGGTCTTGGTCACTAGTCATTGACGTGGTGAGGCCTAATGTTCAAAGGTAGTGCTTCACAACCTCATCCCAGGTCTTATAGGGTCTACCTCTTCCACAGGTTCCCTCAACTGCTAGGGTGTGGCACTTTTTCACACAGCTATTCTCATCCATTCTCGCCACATAACCATACCAGCAGAGGTAAGAGCTCTCTAAACTTTGCCCAGGCTATTCTTATTCTAGCAGTTACACTTTCAGTACAGCCTCCCTTGCTACTGACTTGGTCACCTAGGTAACGGAAGCTATCAACTACTTCTAGTTTTTCTCCCTGGAATGTGGCAGAAGTTGTTTTCTGCACATTTTCAGTGTTTATTGCTCCTGAACATCTGCCTCATACAAAAACTAACTTACTAGTTAGCCTTCCTTTGATATTGCTGCACCTCTTATGTGTCCATAGCTTACACTGGGTACATCTTATAGAGTTTCTACCTACACCTTTTCTACAGATCAAGCAGGGTCATCTACCTGACGGGGTGTGTGTTTTGTCTACTTTCCTACTTATTAGGACTTTGGTTTTTGCTAGATTGACTCTAAGACCCTTCGATTCTAGTCCTTGCTTCCACACCTGAAACTTCTCCTCTAGTTCTGATAGTGACACAGCAATTAGCGCAAGATCATCAGCATAGAGGAGCTTCCAGGGGCATCCTGTCTTGAATTCCTCTGTTATTGCCTGGAGGACTATGATAAATAGGAGGGGGCTGAGGACAGAACCCTCGTGGACCCCTACCTCTACCTGGAATTCTTCACTGTACTCGTTGCCAACCCTCACCTTACTGACAGCGTCTCTGTACATGGCTCACACAGCTCTCACTAACCATTTTCTATCCCAAGTTTCCTCATTGACCACCAGATAAGGGATCGGGGGACCCTATCAAAGGCTTTCTCCATGTCAACGAAAGCCAGGTACAGAGGTTTATCTTTGGCTAGGTATTTCTCCTGCAAATGTCTTACCAGAAATATAGCATCAGTGGTGCTTTTCCCTGGAACGAACCCAAACTGCATCTCATCTAAACTGACTCTCTCCCTAATTAGTTGGGCTATAACCCTCTCAGTGACCCTCATTACTTGATCCAACAACTTTACACCTCTATAACTATTTGTATCTAAAGCATCACCTTTACGTTTGTAGCAGTTGACTATGGTGCTGCTGCACCACTCATTGGGTATGACTCCTTCTTGTATCACCTGGTTAACAATACGGGTGACTAGGCTATAGCTGACACTGCCAGATATTTTGAGCATCTCTGCAGTGATTCCTGATGGGCCGG
>NC_068981.1:112810917-112814524 GCF_001194135.2 Octopus bimaculoides | reverse complement strand
AGCTGACACTGCCAGATATTTTGAGCATCTCTGCAGTGATTCCTGATGGGCCGGGGGCTTTCCCTGTCTTCATACTCTTAATTGCTTTATCTACCATGATACTGTCAACTCGAATCACTGGTCCCTCTGTTGGGTTGACATTTGGCAGACTCTCTTCCTCCCATTCATTCTCTTTATTGAGCAACCTTTTGTAGTGGCGTCTCCAAACCTCTTTCTTTGCAGTCTCGTTTAGTGCAACCATACTATCATCCATGTGAACACATTTCCCTCCCATGACATCACGATTCTCTCTCACACGCTGTCTTGCAACACGAAATACTTCAAGACTTTGGTCCTCATGGCGTAGAACATTGGCAAATTTCTTCTTATCTGCTTCCCCTCTGGCTAAATAAACCTGTCGCTTAGCTTCCCTTCTGGCAGTCTGATACGATTCCCTGCTACCACCGTTTTCCCAGTCCTTCCAAGCCTGTTTCTTTTATCTAATAGCCCTGTCAACAACATTGTTCCACCACCACATTGGATCGAGAGGGGACTTTGCACCATCCACAGATCTGGTCAGTGGCCCTCAGCAGGTTGTCCCGTAGAAATGTCCAGTTGTCTTCTACATATGTCATAGTCATATGTAGGTGAAACAGCAAGGAGCATAGGGGAGCGGGCAAATGAACATTGGAGGGAACTTAAGGAAGAGAAGAGCTCATCAGTTCTGTACCAGCACGCTGAGCAAGAACATGGAGGCTCACTCAACAACATAGAAATTAAAATCTTATCCACACATAGCAGAGACGCAGCACTTAGACAAATTACAGAAGCTACACATATAATAGAAGATAAACCTAGCCTGAATAGGAAACTAGAATGGAACACTAACACACACCCCTAACAAACCACAAACCACAACATATGACAATACGTTCCCCATAAACCAATAACAATATGAACAAAATATAATACAATACATAGATAAACAAATGGAATTAAATACTACATACGTTAACAAAATTTAATATATATGTCACAAGCTCTTTGTATTCTATTCCAGTCTTTGCTTCTATATCTAAGGCAGGTACCACTGGTTTCATTACCTATGTTATCTAATTTCTTTCTAACACCCCTGTATACTTGAACCCTATCTTTCTGATCATATCCAGAGAACTACATGTGGTGCATGAAGTTCTGTACTTGTTTCTTTGTTTCATAGGGTTTGCATAGTGGGGATACATTGTTCATTATCCTAAGTCTGCTATCAGTATGTTAATTTTCATGTTGACAAAGCAGGGTTGTTGTGAACAACATATTTCAAAGCCACGGGTTTCATGTAACAGGAGTGGAGGAGCTGTACTCTGTTGTTCACAGTCTCTAACCAAGTTTGATATCAAGGACGGGGAGTCTATTGTTGGGGTGCCTCGTGGAGTAATCTATAGTTACCTTGATACTTTGGTGGATGGAGTTAGCTACATGCTGGATGCTCTCCATTATTTCCCTCACGGTTTCTACATTACCATCACTAGAGTTGGTCTTAACTAGGATATTAATGTCATCTACATACGTACTATAAAGTAAAAGTGTTGTGGACTGTTCTGTTAAGGATTGCTTAAGTGTTCTGTTCCATCAGGTCATGAATAGGCCAGCCACATCTCCAGCAACACCGACACCAATAGCTGCACCTTGAATCTGCATGTATAGTTTCTTGTTAAACTTTACTATGTGGTTTTTCAAGGTGGTTCTTACACTGGCCCCTATTGCATGTGCAATCATTCTTACACACACACTTCACTTCACACAAGGAAACATATGGAGACACACATCCACATATGGAGACACACATACATAGATACAGACACAGTACAGTTACAAAAACGCATACACACACGCATCCAGACACACTCAGACATGCACACCCACATGCATAAAAACACACAAACATGAACTCACAAACACATGAATATGTAGAATACATACAAACATACACACATATGCACACGCACACACACACATGCACGCATACACACACATGCATGCATACATACATACATACATACATACATAAATGTGTATGCTCCCATACTTGCACACAAACAAACAAAAAGAACACAGCGTGGATAATGGACAGAGTCAACAAAAATTGAAAAGGTTGCAAGATGCATCGAAAATTTTAGGAAAAATAAGTAAATGAGTGGAAACTTTACCAGCGAGTGTGTTAAATAATGAGGTGCTTCAACACACGAACTCATATAAACAATCTTGCAAACCAAATCCCAAAACGAAATATATCATTCAACCACAGCAGTGGCTGAATATATTCTTAAGTCCACCATTTCGTCAATTGCAGCAGCTTCCAAGCTTCACCACTAATTCAGTTCTCAATTAAATTGCAAACTGTTAATAGTTATAAAGAGGACACCAAAATACTGCGACCTCAAGGGGGACAGTAAGGCAGATATTCATCTTGAATTAACATGAACTTTTAAATTTTAAATTAAAAGTATACCTTCCTTAGGCTTAAATGAAAGAAAAATGCAAGAGGAATTCAGAATTGCTAGTTGCATTGAACAAAAATTAGTAGAAAAAGAGTTATGAGGTAAAATGTTACGAAATTTCATGTAAGAAGTAAGGGAGTAATGCTCAAACAATAAGAATAAAGAATATATTGCTAAAATGAATGTTTACTTTCTAAGCTGGTAGAAAAGTTAACACGCCAGGTGAAATGCTTAACGGCATTTCGTTTGTCTTTATGTTTTTGAGTTCAAATTTTGCAAAGGTAAACCTTGACATACAGATTATTTAATTAATTTTTTTTAACTAAACACTTTGAAACTTCCGATACTGGTAGAATAGGGCTTATTCTTAACGTTTTTGACAAAATTTTTAACGTTCTTAACGTTTTTGACAAAATTCTTAATGTTCTTAACGTTTTTGACAAAATTTTGTATTTTAGAAGCGGTATTTTGTCTGTCTTTACATTCTGAGTTCAAATTCTGCCGAGATCGACTTTGCCTTTCATCCATTTCGGATCTATTCAATTAGACATACAGTTTATTTGATCAATTTTTTTTTTTAACTAAACACTTTCCAATACTGGTAGAATGTGTCACATAGAACAGGATTTACTTTTAATGTTTTTGACAAAATTTTGTATTTTAGAAGTTATTTCATCAGAAGTTACAGAGTGACAATGGACAAATTCATGTTTCATAAGTGCCAACACACGAAACTCTCACCTTTTGACTTACTCTCTAACTTCTGCCGATGATATATATACATATTGCATATATGTGTGTAAAAATCTCTCATCACGCAATCGAACCAATAAAAGAGCCTCTACCTGGTCACTCAACATGCTAAAAATAGCAGCCAAAGTATCCCCCACCTAAATCACATGCCCATTGTATGTAACGTCCTAGATTATCCCTAAAAAGATGGTTTGCTGAAGGCTGGAATGTCTTTCATAATACATTTGCAGTATCAGGGTTTATTTGAAGCTAAATAACATTATGCTCAATTTCTATATTAACACCTGCATGATTTTCACTAAGAAGGACCTCCTAATATGCTGCAAATCCCTCATTTTGTTTCGGAAAAAATTAGGAGGTGATGTACCCCCCCCCCC
>NC_068981.1:112806307-112810865 GCF_001194135.2 Octopus bimaculoides | reverse complement strand
ACTGGAATCATTGGAAATATTTTTGGTTGAATTTATTCCTGTGACCTAATATTGCAAAATTAGGTTACTTTAGGTGATCCTGGTAACTGATGGTTTGGGGGTCTTGTTGTTTGTAACTTTTGGTGAGCCATGGTGCAACCAACAACATGGTAAAAATCCCTGCCATTAATTAGGTATGGATGGGTAATATCAAATAATTCAATAACAACTTATATCTAAATGAAACACGTAAAAAATTGAAATATTATCATCACTTACATGGAAAAATTGAAATATTATCTTTCAGTATTTTATAAGGTAAAATCTTAAATTATCAATTATCTTATAACAGCAATGCCTGGAAAAATCATGGATTACATGGAAAAATGTGAGCATGAAAAGTCATATTCTGGAAAAGTACAGGACAAGTTACTACACCTGTAAAAGTATAGGATAAGCTTTTACTTCTAGTAAAGTAAAGAATAGGAAACTTTTTACTTAAAATATTGCAGTTGAAATTAAAATTTGAATATTAAAACTTATTTTATTATAGTTTACAAATAACATTATACTTATTCAAGTAGAATTTGGCTAAGTTACTACCTTAAATGCAGAAAAAGTGACTAATGAGACAAACATACAAATTAGCTGAACAGCACCATCCAAAAGCACCACAAGGCATGACATCCAATGACTTCAAGTGAAGGTACACACAGCATATAGATTCACTTCAATGCAGGGATAGAGAGAATTCCACCTCTTTGTCTCATTTCCTCTGGAGATTTTGTGACCTCCAGAGTGAACCCCGCAACATCGAATAAACTATTGTCAACAAAACTCCACCCTACTCACTTGACACCCACAATTGCTAGTTCTATCTCCACAAAAGAGTGCATATTCTCCATCAACCTGCAGTATCTATCAACAGGAAATATGAACTATCTTATTGCCGTCATCAAAAGTACACACCCTAGTGAACTTCAAACTACCGGCAGCAGGCAACCCAGATATACCACCTTAACATTGATTATACTTCAACACTGGCTACTCCATAATCAAGGACAGGGCTCCCAACCGCTGATGCCTGCACAGACCAGACTTACATTCCAAACTTATGCATCCCCTGTAACATCTGGGAGATGTGGGGTACATGCACACACACACATCTATGTATATATGCTTTTCTTCTCTTTCTTTCTTCCCTTAAGACTATCAAGCCTCAATTCAATGCCATACCCCCTCATGCCATCAGTAACACTATTGCAATCACACTAAGATGCACCAGCCAAGCTCACACAACATAAAGACCAAAAGCATGAATATATATGTATACACAGGCACACATCAGTTAAAAGCATGCGTGCATACATGTTCTTTCAGACAAATATGCACACATATACATATAAATACAAGAATGTACATGCTCATGTTCACCAATCATCCATTCGCACATACATCCCCACACACACTTGCATCTAATATATATATGTATACATACTCATACAGCTGATATACACAGCTAACTCTTACAGCCACATATTCACACACACGGGTACTAACATGGGTCAGCAGCAGTTCGTTGCAGTTACATAACTGGATTATCTGTGCAACTATCTACAGATACAGGATGACAATGTTAAGCAGAGATGTGTATAAATACAAACTTGTTATCAGTTCAAATATGCTTGAGACATATTCAAATCCATAAGGAAACCATTCACCTAGCTTTGTCATGAAAAAAATTTGAGATTCATCAGTATAAAGGAGCTCCCATGGACAACTAATCTTAAAACTTCTCTTTTATGGCTTGGAGGACTATGATAACCAAGTGGGAGCTGAGAACTGAGCTCTGGTCAACTCCTATCTGAAAACTATATTCATCTTACTGACAATACCCCTGGACACTGCTTGGATGGGTCTTACCAGCCATTCATCTACCCTTAGCTTCTGATGCAACCACTAAATGAGAGAGTAAGTGACCCTGTCTAAGACTTTCTTCAAGTCAACAAAAGCCAAGTACAGTAGTTTATTTTAAGCTTAATGTTTCTCCTGCATTTCCTTACTAGGAAGGGAGCATCTGTAGTGCTTCTTCGTGGCACAAAACCAAACAGCATCTCATCTAGGCTAACTCACTCCTTAATTAGTTGAGCTAACACTTTCTGTTAATTTTAAGACCTGGTCTTACAATCTGATACCTCTGTAATTACTTCTGTCTAAGATGTATGCTTTACCTTTGTAGCAACTGACTATGAGGCTACTACTTCAGTCATTGGATATGACAATCTTTCTGTACAACTTACTTAAAAATATGGGTGACTACACTATATCCCACTCCACGAGATATTTTAGGCATACTTGATATACCAGAGGCTTTCCTTTTCTCCATTTCCTTAATTGCTTAGACTATCATATAACTGTCAATTTGGATAACTAGTCCCTCTGTTGGGTCCACATTAGGAAGAATCTCCTTCTCCTATGCATTCTTCACACTTAGTGACTTTCATAGTGGCACTTCCATACCTTTCTTTCAAGAACCATTAACTGCAAGTGTACCATACTCCATCCATACACACTTCTTTCCTATAACATCATGACTTTCTCTGATGTGTTGTGTTGCAATGTGGAACACCTCATACCTCTGGTCTTCATACCACAAAATATTAGTAAACTTCTTCCTTCCTGCCTCATCTCTAGCTAAATATGCCTGTCACCTAGCTTCTTTTCTAGCTATCTTGAAGAGTCCTCTGCTACCCTCATTCTACCAGTCCTCCCATGCCTGTTTTTTGCTTTTATGACTCCATCTACTTCACTGTTCTACCACCATGTCATTCTCTCTGTCCGAAACTTTACACCAACTGCAGATTTTGTCTGTAACCCTCAATAGGTTGTTCTGTAGGAACTTCTAGACACCTTCTGTGTTATATGTCTCCCACTGCTCATGAACTGTTTCACTTAGGATTCTCTAAATCTCTGACTATTCAATCTTTTTCCAGATTAGTTTGCTTCTCAGGAGTTCTCATCCAAAGTCTTTGTTGAGGAGTACACTGTTTAACTGGGAAGGTTTTTGCATTTATAAGCTACCATCTTTTACATTTTCTAGTGAGAATGAAGTCAATCTGAGTTGTGTTCCCATCAGACTGATAGGTGATCAGGTGACTGGTTGGTTTCCTGAAGTTAGTGTTGCAGATCAATAGGTCATTTGCAACACAGAATTCCAGTAGCCTTGTTCCCTCTTCATTTTGGGGACCAACTCCATTTCCTCCATGTACATCATGGAAGATACCAGGATACTGTCTAACATACTCACTAAAGTTACCAACCACAATAATCAGTGTCATTTGTCATTGATGTAGTCATTGTTTGTCTAGCACGACCAGTTGAGGAACATGGATAGAGATAACAGTTGCTGTTGTATATTGTATGATTAGTCTAAGCATAAGTATCTTATGATGATCACTATCCATCCATTTCTCAACTAAAAGTATGCTCACACTATTGCCTTCCCAGAATATTCTATACCTATGTTCTTTGCCTATGAGGAGTCTAGCTGATGTTCTCCTAACTTACTTCATGCATGCAGCACATATCTACCTGCCTCCTTTAAACAGTCTCACATGACCTGTTTTTCCATGTGCCTACATTGACTGTGCCTGCTCTAACAATGCAAATGGGGTGGAAAGAGTGAGCAGGAATCCATGGGACAATATTCAGATCCTAAAAAGGAGAAGGTTTGCAAGGACATTTGCCTGAAGGTATATCAGTTACACAAATGAAATATTACCTTCAAATTTTGGCACAAGGCCAGTAATTTTGGGGGAGGGGGCAAGTAGATTGCATTGACCCCAGTACTCAACTGGTACTTACAATCCTGAGAGGATGAAAGTCAAAGTCAACCCTGGCTGAATTTGAATACAGAATGTAAAGATGGATAAAATGCCACTAAGCATTTTGTCCGGTATGCTAACAATTCTGCCAGCTCACTGCCATACACAAATCAAGAATTATCACTCATCTGAACCACCATTTGCTCATATCCTGAAATATTTAAGGCCACGTAGTTATAGAAAGAAGGGTTAGGGGAGAGAAGGAAAAAAGAGAAAATGGGGAAAGAAAAGTCTAATGTAAGTCTAGCATTATGATGGTGTGGGAAAGGGGGTAGGTGACATGGAGAAATATGGTGACAGCAGGTCATTAAGTCTCAATTGCTTGCCATGGTGAAAATACTCACTTTATGCAAAAAGTGTAAACACACAAAGTGAGTTCTGAGTTATCCTTGTAGTGAAACTACCTATCGTCTCTAACACCTCGATCGCCATTACATACAAAACTACCTCCCGCCATTAGATACAAACTACTATCGCCATTACATACAATCTTCTCGTTTAAATATAAATAAATGCGAGCGTAGTAGAGAACCCATTCCTTATCATCACGTGACTGATTAATATTCGAATCGGCAACTTCTTCGAACCGTTCCCGCCAGAACGCAAACTGACCAATCACAGCCCTTAATAAGGTCACGTGATAGAGTAAAATTCTGAAGCCATCGGGAGCCAATAGTTTGTTATAAATAGCTTTA
>NC_068981.1:112801793-112805801 GCF_001194135.2 Octopus bimaculoides | reverse complement strand
TTTCTATTTGCTGTAATATTTCACATACACACACATGTATCACTCACATACACACTTTTCTTTGTATGACGGCCTGTCTTTGATTATTGTTCTTATATGTCGCATTCACACTCTCACACAGACATACATCTTTAACGCTACAATAAATATCTCTGTTATTCATCTAATACGGTTGTGGTCTTTCATTACTGGTCATCTATGTTATCGTTGTATAACATATCTTGTATATCATCATATCTGATATATATATTTTGTGTTTGACCGTGTGACACGTTTAAATAAAAGGAGTCCTCTGTTTTTCCATTCATCACCATTTCTCCTTTTTGAGTTCGCACGGTCGTCCCTTACATCCTTATGGGCTGGTAGATGTATTTCAAGCTTTTTCTTGTTCTCTTTTCAGTACCAGGTACCAAGTGGAGCAATTCTAAACTAACTGGAAAACTTATCTTTCTTATAAGAAATCAGTAAAATTATCTACTGACTGGAAGCTTCAGCTGCCAAGCTGGTTCAGATATGTTTGGGACACATTTGTGCTCTCTTCAATACCAGTTACTAAGCAGGGAAATTGTAAACTGACTGAAAGACTTAGTTGATAACTGATTGAATGCTTCAGACATTAAGCTGATATGGTAAACCACAGTGAAAATGGAACTATGGTAGGGTCCAGGTCACAGTTAGTGACACAAAAATTTTGACACCAAATAATGACTGCTTAAGTGGAGTTAATGGTTTTGTGTGTTTTGAATGGATAATATTTGTATTTCAAGCAGGAATTGTTTTATCACAATATTACAGTGAGTTCTATAAAAATTTCTTGATTTTACCATTATCATTTACCAGTATATTAAAACTATGTCTCAGCCTACTTAAACAGCATAAATCTAACCTCTTATACCAATTTTTAATTCTCTTATTGTCAGTCATTTCTTCCTCTATTTTATACTCTAGACAATGTGATAAAACATTTCCTGGCCAAAATTTTAACACACTGAGAAAATTGGATTTTAGTTTGTAATTAATGACTCAGATGAAAGAACCAAGAAGTAGATAACCTGAGAACAGTTTGCAAAAGTGCAAATATCAATATTATACTGCTCAATACTTAGCATGATACTCTTTTACCTGCAAAACAACAGCAATGTGGTCTGGCATATCTTTGACCAAATTTTTGAAGTAATCATGTGTTGTTTCTTGTGTCTAAAACTGCAGTATCTTCCCATACATTTTCTCTAGTTCTCAAGAAAGGAGATAATTGAGAGCATTTATCCAATAGCTCCAAGCTAGTCTTTCATGCATTTTTCATTATGGCAGAGTGCACCATTCTGCTGGAATATAGAGTAGTTTTGAGTAATCATATGAATAGACAACTTCTTCAGATTATCCACTTTTTAAAGTTTATGTTCATATCTTGGGGTATTATCAAAACATTGGCAGAAATGGCTCCTTATATCATAAATAGATAGGCATTGCTTAACTCTTAAAGTCCAATGCTATGTAAAGCAACAATTTAAAGCATTTTTCATGTGACTATTGAAAGAGTTTTATTTACCCTGCATGAATGAAATTATGAAATATCTTCATTGATAATATGTAATCAAAATTAATTAGCTTTTTCACTTTCAAATATTTAGTCATATATATATAAATGCAAACACCTTCAGCATCTCACAATGATCTGAGTTTACTTCTGGTTTCATTATAGACAGTTATTATTTAAATTATCAATAAAAATATCAAATTGGTAAATATGAATTGCCAAAAGAATGAAAGTAAAGTTATCGGTGTTGTTTTTGATCATTTATTTACACTTATTACACCTGTGTAATTTGGTATTTTTAAGTTTAATCATTTAATTTCATTTATAAAGAACCCTTTTTTATTAATAATGCTGTTATGATATAATCAGGTTTCATATTAGTTAAGAGGATATCAAGCAACATAGGAAATAACTTTCTATGCAAAGATATAGCTTACCTCCAGGTCAAAGTTAACTGCAACTAACTTGTTTGTATAATCTCTTGTTATTAAAGGCTGTTCCAGGTTGAATTCACAGATTTTATCAACATTGCTTGCCCATTTCTCAAAGCACTGTTTTTCAAATCTGAAATATGGAAGGATCATGTCATTAGCCAGCAATAAAGGCACCAATAGCACAACTGATCTTGTATAAAGTGTATGTGGAACTAATTTGGGATCTCATTTACTGCACAGTTATTTAAATTGAAACTTTGCTTTTCCAGCTGCAAGACGCCAGGCAGTCACAAGAGCTTTCCTGTTAATAAGAAGCCCTAGATCAGCACTGATGAAGTAAACACACGGTGCTCATGTAGTTAGAACTCATTATTTTGGGAAATTTACTGATACTTTGCTCCAGATATACTATACTTCTATACAAAGCTTAATTATATGGGGAGTGATGTGACAGTGTGGAAATGTACTCTCTCCACTCTCTATTTTATTTCTGTATGCCTATAGATTTTGATATTTGATATATTTTGTGGTTGTTGATAAACAAGATAGTGGATTTGGTAAGTTAGTTGCTTTGGATTTAGGTTCCTGTGTAATTAATGTGGATTTAGAGTAGATGTGCAGCTGTATTTGAAGAATGGTTAAGAAGAACTGAATGTGATATTATATGCATATGAGGTTGTCTGCATGCTCTGTGGAAATGTGAAAAGATTATATAGGTAAGGATCAAAAAGAGAAGGTAAGCGGATGAATTTCAAATTTTGGTTGTGCTGATATTAATAACCTATCAGCCAGCCATGTTTTGTTGTTTCTGAAAGATGTGCAGAGCATTGTATGTAAAAGTGGGTAGAATTTTTCCACCATGTGATATACCAATTGCTAAAGAATACAGCATTTCAACATTCACTCTTTTAAAAAAAGCAATAAATTACGAGACCACAAAATAATAAATCAGTGACTTGAGTTAACTCTTTCAATGGAAAAGTTTATTGATGGAAATGATTAGGTATGGTAGAACTCGGAATTAATTTCACTACATCTGCTAGTGATTATTGTGGAACAAAGAATGGGAGTCAGAAATGTTACTGAGATTAGGAACTAGCAAATCAGGCTCTACCAGATTTACTATTTTCTCAGGAGTTGTGAGGCATTGTGATATATCAAAGACTATGTCTGCCACTCTATTGCTTTTCCAAACAAAAAAGCTTGTTATTACATTCGAGTAGTTTAACCTCATTTTGTATGTGCATATATGTTAATCATTTTATCATATAATGAGAGGACCATCAGAAATTAACCAAAGAAGTAGAGGCCATAGGAAAAGCATCTAAAAGGAAGAAAAATGATCATAAGAAGTCTCATTAGTATCAGTAGAAAACCAAATCAAATTGAGTGAGGTATTCAAAAAAGAACATCTTCTCAATGGATTCTGGAAGATTTTTAGGCCTCATATTATTGTTGAAAATGGCAACTGCTTTTTGGGTTATTAAGAAAATAATTAAGGATCTCACTTCATCCAAAACGTGAATTTCTTTTTATAAAGAGGAATTCTATGCATATTGTGCCAAAAATGTTTCTTTTCTTTTTGTTCTTGCAAGATAGAGATATATTCAGATGTTTGATGCATGACTCAAATGCCTTTAGATTTCTATCCTGATCTTCTTTAGAGTTATTACATGGCAATTAAGAGATAAAGCAATTAAGAGTATGAAGACCGGGAAAGCCCCCGGCCCATCAGGAATCACTGCAGAGATGCTCAAAATATCTGGCAGTGTTGGCTATAGCCTAGTCACCCGTATTACGAACCAGGTGATACACGAAGGAGTCATACCCTATGACTGGTGTAGCAGCATCATAGTCAACTGCTACAAAGGTAAAGGGGACGCTTTAGATACAAATAATTACAGAGGCATCAAGCTGTTAGATCAGGTTATGAAAGTTACAGAGAGGGTCATAGCCCAACTAATTAGGGAGCGAATCAATTTAGATGAGATGCAGTTTGGGTTCGTGCCAGGTAAAAGCACTACTGATGCCTTATTT
>NC_068981.1:112785823-112800248 GCF_001194135.2 Octopus bimaculoides | reverse complement strand
GGGTGGCACATAAAAGACACCATTTCGAGCGTGGCCGTTTTCGTGCGGGTGACACGTAAAAGCACCCACTACACTCTCTGAGTGGTTGGCGTTAGGAAGGGCATCCAGCTGTAGAAACTCTGCCAAATCAGACTGGAGCCTGGTGTTGCCATCCGGTTTCACCAGTCCTCAGTCAAATCGTCCAACCCATGCTAGCATGGAAAGCGGACGTTAAACGATGATGATGATGATGATGATGATGATGTCATTAGATACGAGTTAGTAGTAATGACAATCTTTAATCCCCAGTAGCAGCTGATAACAAGCATGATTCATGTCTGCCTTGCTATGAATATATGATCATAGGTATTAAAGTTCTTAAGGATCAATACTAGATAAAAAGAGTATGAATAGTAGATAAATCAATGTCCAGACATTATATGTTGGGGATATGTTACTACAAGTAAGCTCTTCACATTGAGTAACTGGTTACTGTGATGCCTCCTTTGAGTAATTAATTTATTTCTTGCCTTATGAATTTGCAGTCATTTAGAGTACCTATGGTAATAAATTTGGCATTTGGAGTTAAATTAGTGAAGAATGCAACTGGTGAAATCTTTGTACAAGCAAGATTTGACAATACTAGAGTGGCTTCCAAACCATTAAATTTAAATACGGCAAAAAATATTGAAACATGAAACTTTGTCCCAGTATTAAATCCTAGAAGAACCTGGACATTAATAGTGATTGCTGTTTCTACCTTTTACTGCACAAGAAATACTATTAAATGGTTTAATGATTAAAACCTTTCCACTTAGCAATCAATATTAGTTTGGATAAACTTGTCAGTGTTTATTGATAGGGAGGATAGACATGATCACAGAAAATATCAGCTAGAAATGCCATATGTCTCATGTTTTAGGAAAAGGCAATTTTTCTTGTATATGAATCTTGCATATAGTAAATACTTAGTATGACAATATAAACCAGGTAAATCAATTTCAAATACATTAATCTCTTCAAATTTGTTTAATTCTGCTTTATTAGAATATCCCCCTTGGTATTGTAATTAGCCTAGCAGTGGAAGCACTGAAAGACAGGTATATATAGTTAGGGAGAAGCAGAAAGGAAGAAATCTGCCAATGTTCTGTGGACTAGAAACTTGAGGTGTTTCAGATTGCAAGACTGTGTCAAAGAAAACCATGGTGTTGTAGGAAAGAAGTGCATGGATGATGACTCACTTGCAGTTAGTGATTTTGCAAAGAAGGAGGCTCGTAAGTACCACTATGAAAGACTGCTAAATGCAGAGAAAGCATGGTAGGAGAGCCTACCTAACAGATAGACTAGCTATCTGAATCAATAGTAGCTCAGTAGATAAAGCAATTAAGGATATGAAAACAGGGAAAGCCTGCAGATCATCAGGAGTCACCACCAAGATGCTTAAAGTATCTGGCAGGGTGGGATATTGTGTAGTCACATGTATAGTTAATTAGGTTGTTCATGAGGGAGTCATGCCTAATGACTGGTGCAGCAGCATTATAGTCAACTGCTACAAAAGTAAAAGTGATGCTTTGAACATAAATAATTACAGAGAAATCTAATTGCTGGACCAGGTAATGAAAGTTACAAAAGGTCATAGCTCAATTAATTAGGAAAAACGTTAACCTAGATGAGATGTAACTTGGTTTTATGCCAGGAAGAAGCACTGCTGATGCTATCTTCCTGTATTTGGTTTTTGTTGACATAGAGAAAACCTTTGACAGGGTCCCCCATTCCCTTACCTGGTAGGAAATGTAGAAGCTAGGAATAAATGACTGGTTGTTGAAAGTTGTACAAGCTATGCACAGGGATGCTGTCAGTAAGGTAATAAGTATAGCAAGGAATTTAGAGTACACCAATGTACACCATCTATTTCACCAATCATTGGTTCTCAGCTCCCCTCTTGTTTATCATAGTCCTCCAGAGGAATTTAAGGCAGGCTATTCTTGGGTGCTCCTCTGCACTGATAACCTTGTCCTTATTACTGAATGACCACCAGTACTAGAGAAGAAATTTCAGGTATGGAAGCAAAGCCTGGAATCAAAGGGCCTTAGAGTTAATTTACCTAAGAACAAAGTCCTAGTAAATAGGAAAACAAACAAATCACAGATCAAACAAATCACAGATCAAAACAAACAAATCACTGCTCAATATGTAGAAAAGGTGTTGACAGGAACTCCATGTAGCATACCCAATGCAAGCTATGGACACATAAGAGGTATCACAGGAAGGTTAACAGAGGAAGTGGTCTTAGTATATGTGTAAATGATTTGAGATAAAAATTGGGTATACAAGACATCAGACGTAGTGTGCAAGAGAGAAGACTGCACTGGTATGGTCATGTAATGTATATGGATGAGGACAGTTGCATCAAGAAAGGATGATCTATAATTGTGGAGGGAGCATGTGGAAGAGGTAGACCCAGGAAGATGTGACGAAGGGGTGAGAAAGAATCTTCAGACATTGGACCTCACAGAGAAGATGACAAGGGACTGAGACTTCTGTCAGCTTGCTGTGCTTAAGAAGACATCAAGCTAAGTAAAATTGTGGCTGTCCACATATACAGCTATATCCATACATCCTTCTCTCTGCTAAGTGATCCTAGTTTTGCAGGCTCGTAGGTGCTGGTGTCACATGCTGATGCCAGTGCTATGTAAAAGTGCCCATGCCAGTATCATGTAAAAGCGCTTGTGCCAATGCCATGTAAAAGTGCAAGTATCAGTGCCACATAAAAGCACCTGTGATAGTGCCATGTTAAAAGCACCCAGTACACTTTGTAAAGTGGCTGGCATTAAGAAAGACATCCAGCCATATAAACCATAAATGCTTCAAACCATCCAACCCATGCCAGCATGGAGAATGAACATTAAATAATAATGATGATGATGATGATGATGATGATGATGATGATGATGATGATGATGATGATGATGAATGATGATAATGATAATGATGTAATGAAAATTGTTTACACAATGTCACTAAGCAGATAAACAATTGCCTTATCTTGATGGATACTCTCTGATAACAATTTTACTTGATATGGATAAAATATGCAGCCACATATGATTTAGTATAATTTCTTTTTAATTATGACATTTCATGTATTTTTTAAATCTAAGGAAAACACTTATTCACAAACTGAAGCTTAATTTACAAAATCTTGAAACAAGAAAACTCACGCAGTTAGCCGGCTTATCATGTTTTCATATCTTTCATAAATAACTTTTGCCTCTTCATTTTCAACACAGCTGAAAAGGAAATCATAATAACCTTTAGGATACTTACAATGTTGCTTTGTATCTACAAGAAAGACAGCATGAAATAGTCATTCACAAATTACTAATTATGGGAAAACCAGAAAAGACGTTTGTAGATGTTTTATGATCTGAGGATCAGATGCATGAGGTGCATTGTGAGACAGTGTGTTTAAGAAAATGCTGAAATTATGAAGGCACATTTGTCATTGTTGTAGATGTCAAGAAAGATGCATAAAAGTACCATTATGTGAGGTTATTAAACATGGAGAAAGCATAGGATAAAGAAGTGCTACCACATACTGACTGTAACTATCAATTCATGTTACTGTAATGTGGTAGATTGAGATATTAAAAACAACAAAGCTGATGGTCCATAGGGATAGGCAATGAGATGTTCAAAATATCTGATGAGATAGTATATACGATGAATACTTGGATAAGTAATGCCTCAAACAGGAAATGCTTCAGACAGAAGAAATTAAGAGACATCAAATAGTTGGATCAGGCTTTGTAGTTCAAGACACAACTAATCCAGAGTAGAGTTAAGCTAGATGAGATGCAGTTTAGTTTTGTACCTGGCAGAAGTACCATATAAACAATCTTCTAAGTGAGACAAGTGCAGAACTAAATACTTGGCTAGTAAACCACTATTCCTGGCAGTCATTGACTTGGAGAAGGCCTTTAACAGAGTGCTATGCTCTGTAATTTGATGGTCACTATTAAACTAGGTGTAAACAAATGATAGGTGAGGACTGTATAAACTATGAATTAAGGTGAAAAAAGTAAAGTAGGAGTTCAGCACTGAATTTAGCATGCAGGCAGTGGTTTGTTAAAGCTTAGTTTTCAGCACTCTACTATTCACCAAAGACCTACAGGCCATCACAGAGGAGTTTAAGACTGACTATCCATGGGCACTCCTATATGCTAATGATCTGGTTCATATAGCTGAAGAAATTCTAGAATGGAATCTATATCTAGAAGTGGGAGGCATTAAGGTAAACTAAGCAAAGATTAAGGCTTTTGAAAATAGGAAGGAAGGTAAGACTCTGGTATCATCAGGAAAATTGCTTTGTTCAATATGTTGTACGCAATGTAAGCTATGGATACACAAGAAATATAGTGTAATCACAGGTAGGCTAACAAGGAAGGTAGGCTTAGTATGTGCAAGATATACTAGAATTATATGTCCTATGAGTACACTGGAAACAGATTTTCTTGAATGCCCAAATGTAGTTAGGGTTGTTCAGGAATTATAGTAGTCAGAATAAAAATGAATTGGATTAATGTAGGGAGCTATTACCATGGCTAGCAATAAAGACCTTTTCCTCCAGAGTCAAGGTAGAATGTCTGCATCTTATGTTAGAACTGTAATGCTGCAGGATAGCAAGATGTGGACCTTGAATGCAGGTATGGGTTAGATGGTTTATTGCATACTATTTGTTTCAAATTGTTTTCCATTAAATCATCTCAAGCATCATTTGGTCAAATTATAAAGGAAACATCAGCATCAATGAAGACAATTTGAAAACATCTTTGATAACAAAAAAGCACCGAAAATGAGACAATAAACATATAATCTAATTTTTTTAATAAAAAATTTATGTTTACTCTTAGTGCATAGACTTTCATGTATTTGCTATGGATGAAGTTCTGTTTCAAAAATTTTAAATATGCATTTTATAAAGATACTACAGTATTCAAGCCATCATTAATGGCAACTTGATCTCTCACTATGTTGAATATAAAAGAGAGATGATATTCATTCCCACTTAAATACAGATGTTCTTTTAGAACAAACTTTCTGCAGTAGTTGCCATGAGAAAAACTCACATATTGGATTTTTGGTGCAAAATGCACTCTTGCTTATATTGCCAGTGGGGAAATAAATCCCCACAACCTCCAATGCTGAGACCATCAGATCATGTGATTTCAACCTTGTTTGGTTTTGTCAATGATGGACTGAGGATTTATCTCCTCTCTAGCGATATAAACAAAAAGGCATTTTGTTTCTTTCTGATTTGTTCATGTCCTTTTCATCAAAGGCCCATGTTTCACTACCAGGAAGCATTGCAATTCTAACACAAGCATCATATAGTCTACCTTTCACTGTGAGAGAAAAGATGTCTGTTACCAGCAGCAGTAGTAGCTCCCTGAACTTTTCTCAACCTATTCTTACTCTGGCTACTATGCTTTCAGAACAGCCACTTCCCTTGCTAATTATATCTCCTGAGTAACAAAGGCTATCAATTACTTCTAGTGAACCATCTTGGCATTTAAGAGACTTACATATGAAGACTACATTTTTGGATAATCTGCCACTACATCACTTGTGTGTCCACAGCTTACAATATATGGAATTTATACCTACTCCTTTTCTGAATATCAAGCAAGGCCATTTCCCTGAAGATACTAGGGCCCTGTCTCCTTTCCTATTTACTAAAAGCTTTGACATTTCTAGATTTATTGTAGGGCCTCTCAATTCCAGATTTAGCTTCCATTCTTTATTTGTGAATTAAGGCTACCATTAGTTTCATGTTAAGGAAAGTAGGAAAATATCCTAGTGTCTTAACAATTTTTTAAGTTGATCACAATCAGATCAAAAACAAAATAATGCAAGCAAATTTACCATACAACAATTTGCCCAAAAGAAAAAATCCAAAGGAGACAAACATTCAAAAGATGCCACCCAATGGTAACGTCCCTTGATTAGTGTTTTATTCACGTGAATTCACGAGAATCTCTGTGAACTACACAAGGCTGTGTTTTCCAAAATAGAGGTGAACACCTTTCTCCATGTGATTGGCTTGAAAAATTGTTGAGACACTAGGATATTTTGCTACTTTTCTTGACATGAAACCAATGATAGCCTTAATTCACAAATAAAGAAATTATAACCACCAATGCGGTATTGAGCACTCATTTTCATCACTCGGCATTTACATATGTGTGTGTGTGTGTGTGTGTGTGTGTGTGTAAATAGAGAGATTTAAATATCACCTTACTTGTGATGAAGACTTTTAAACTTAGCTATGAAGTATGTTATCCTTCTCTTCATCTGTTCAGCCCATTTTAAACTTCCAGATACTTTTGGCATAAACTTTGGGAGGATAATTCCTTGTTTTCCATTGTAGTACTTCATTTGCTTTTTGTACATGATGTCCAGGGTATCAAGTTCTTTATTCATAAATTCAGTTATTGATTTGTATTTACAATCAAATAAATTCTTAATCAAAGGCCGTTCCAAGAGATTAATCATCATTTCTATAATCTGAAATCAAAAATTTGTTGGTAGTCAAAATAATGCAAGTTTTATTAACTGTATTACTTTGGAATGTATATTTTGTTTTTAAGGCAGCAAGCTGGCAGAATCATTAGCAGGCCAGACAGAATGCTTTGTGGCATTTTGTCCGTCTATATGTTCTAAGTTCAAATTCTGTTAGGTTTGACTTTACTATTTATCCTTTTGAGGTTGATAAAATAAGTACCATTTGAGTATAGGAGTCGATGTAATTGGCTTACCCACTCCCCTACTCCCCTGAACTTGCTGGCCTTGTGTCAAAATTTGAAACCAATACATATGTTATTTTTTGCTGATAGATACAATTTGTGCAGATTTATAGTACAAGAGTAGACATTCAAATATCTGTAGGCAACTTACACATTTAGAACATCAGATGTGCAAAAATTTAATCTTATCTGAGAACATAAGATAATCTACCAAGTTATGTTTAGTTATGTAGGTTGCAGAGTGGATATGTTTGTTCCAGTTTTCTTTTCATACAGCTTTTTATATAGGCAGGCAACATGGAATCAGTTGATATGGTCAATTAATTCAAATGCAATAACTTTGAAGCACATTTTTTTGTTAATATATTTTAGTTTGACAGAGTGTCAGAATGCCAAGTCGATAGCCTTACATGCAGGATTCCATTTCATCTGTAAATCTTAGCAGAATTAATCTGCTGATTTATCATGATGATATAACTAGATTTACTTTCAAGTAATAAAGGTTAATAATCAAATCCACTAAACCAGAGAGAAAGGAAGAGAGAGTGAAAGCTGGATATTTTATTGTTTCAAGTTTAGTACTTCAAATTATTTTAGTTTATATCTTTGATAATGTTCTCTTAAATGCCAATGAAAATTACTTTGAAAGAATTAAGACTTGGAAAGAAATTTTTAGAATAAATAGAACAGATTAAATAACATGGAATGGAGATATATGACTAAAACATATAACTGGGAAATTATAATATGAGCCTTTTCTTTAGAGCACTAAATCTATGATTTTATGCAATTCTGCTTTTAAAATCCAGCAAATTAAATATAAACAATTCTGAAAAAAAACAAAAAAAACATGGAAAATAAATGACAACTATTAACTATTACCTTGAAATATGCATCAAGTTCACCACATTCATCAAAGGCTCTGCAAATAATTGTTGCAAGGCGATGATCAAATTCAGAAATTTTTTTCCGGAATGCATTATAGTCATCCATAAATTCCTTAAGAAAAAAAAAATTCTTCAGTATATGGAAAGTATTTATGTAGAATTAAAAAAAAAATATTACTTATTACCATTAATGATATGGTGACAATTCTTTTTTCTTAATGGTTGATCCAGGAGGATTAAACAGTATTTTCAGCAGTTTCAAGCTTTTTTTAAAACTGAGTGATAGGGAACAGCTTCTGTTCAATTGTCAGAAGAACTGAGTTAAGAATAAAGTGCCAGTGCTATGTAGTAATGCCAGAAAATTTGAGCAGTGTTTAGTAGCATTAGATGGAACTCAGTAGAAGACACACTGAATATATTTGAGTGGTGATAGTAGTACACAGTTGATAAGAGTAAGGGAACAATAGAAAAGACACTGAGGGCGCAATACAACAAAATACTAAGTAATATTTGTTGCATATTGTTGACTGCATGAAAGATTAGTCATTAGACAGATGGTATTTTGGGGATATATTTCCAAATATGTGTGTGTATCTTTATATGTGTATTATTCACTTCTCAAGACATGAGAGAAGTTGTGTAGGTCAATGTCTTTAGAGAAAATGTGGCCAGTAAAGAAATTCTAGAAGACTGTAATCTAAGAAAGAATGACTGAACAAACTGTGTAGTGCTGAAGCTGGACAATGAAGCAAATAGGTGTCATGAGAGAGAAGTGGATGTGTCAGGTGGGTCAAGGAAGAGGTGACACATAATTTGCTAGTTTAGACATATAATTTGCTCGTTTAGTTTACCATTGTGGAAATGGTAAAAGAGGCAGGGAAAATTAGAAGCAAATGTGTAAGCTTAATGGCAAGTGAGCCTTTGTCAATAAGCCAAATGGCCGTTTTTTGTTTTCATTTAGGATTTTTGAGTGCACAGATACAGTACTATCACAGATATATCATTACCAACCATCACTTAGGTGCTTGTATCGGGTTGGATTTCTTGTACACCTGCAATAATTACAACTGACAGAGGTCAGCAGTTTGAAACCCAACTTTTTTATGATCTGACATAAATCTTAGAATACAGGGTTAGCCACATCACAAGCTACCATCCTGCCTCAAACAGATGCATCGAGTGATTTCATTGCCAGGTAACAGAATCTTTGTGTGCATATCCTAACTCACAGAAATGGACAAATATTTGCCCATTGTTCTTGGTCTTCATTCTGCTTTTAAAACAGACATTGGTTTTTCCCCAGCAGAATTGTTGTTTGGATCACCTTTATCATTACCTGGCCACATGATCACTCCAGCTTCTTTGCATTCACCAGATTACTCAAGCTATGTGGATTGTCTTAGACACTACATAGTGACTTTGCCTCCCACCAACACAAGACAGCAATTCACTAAATCCTATGTTCCTGCGGACATATCATCCTGGACTCATGTTTTCATGAGGAATGATGCAGTTAACCATCCATTAACCCCTCCATACCAAGGACCTTATCAAGTGTTATCTCAAGCAGACAAATGCGTCACTATTGACTATAAAGGTGTGAAAAGCACTGTCAGTGTAGATAGACAAAAAAGGCCCACATAGACACAATTGTTCCCACTACCATTACACATTATGCATGCACCGCACAACAGACACAGCCCACACAAACTTAGTATATCTAAAGAAATATTGAATGAACTCTTTCCTTGAATTGATATTTTGTTTTCATGCCATATTCATTGTTTGTGCATGCTATTTACATCATTGTGCTTGCACCCTATTTTTGTTGTCATATTGTTACATATTACATTTTCTTTGGTTCATTATTTTGTACCTTAAAGGCTTCTGGCATGTTTTGCACTGTAGATACATATTCTTTCGTCTCTCATTGTTGTCATAACTTCATGACTGCCAAGGGAGTCTATAGTGCACACGTCGTGCCTGCTTGGATTATCTCAGGGTTAAACATAAAAGGCCCAGAAAGGACGAAGTGGGCAGCCACGATGCATGTGCAAAACACAACAGCCCTTAACAGAAGTTGTGAAAGGCATATAAGGAGCCAAATTGACAGGACTCTTCTTCTTTTCCCTTTTGGGCTGTCAGCTCACCAACTGCCCACAGCTAGGACTGCTAGCTCTCTTTCTTAGCTTCAGCATCCTATACATGGTGCCATGATACCTCTC
Organism: Octopus bimaculoides; assembly: GCF_001194135.2. NCBI lineage: Eukaryota > Metazoa > Mollusca > Cephalopoda > Octopoda > Octopodidae > Octopus > Octopus bimaculoides. The sequence goes on along the minus strand of NC_068981.1, from coordinate 112,790,351 downwards.
TCACAGCAGGTACTTTCTGACAATATAGTCTCTCACTGTTTTTGTTTAAATAGCACATGCCAGAATGCCATGACATCTTGCAACGCATCTCCAGCAAAATAAAAATTGTTACAGTTATATTTAGTGAGTGTTCATTCCTCATTTACACACAGCCCACACCTAATTAGCACATTGCCGGCCTAATAATAAAAACACCCAAATACTCACTAAATATCTAACTTCAGAGAATCTGCTTACCTGCCAATCTTTAACCAAGATGGGTTTGCCCATTTTAATTTCAGTTCTGTGCTGCATATACATAATAAGTATCCTCTCAAACACTTCTCCACACAGTTAATATTACAAACTTGCTCCCTAATTTGCCAAGTGTAAACATTTCATCACAACAAGATGACTGATGCTTATGATGTCCTTCTTATTACTCTTTAACAGTTTGCTCATATCCTCATTAAACTATGCTCTCTTTCTCTCTGAGCAGAGATCTGTTGCAATCTATTGAAACACTATAGTGTACTTCAATCACAAGACAAGCAGTCTCTGTGACACTACTCACTACTACTTTCAGTGTATCTTTTCCATCTCTAGAATAGAACGTTCCAGTCAGATGATTTCACTTAATGTATGCTGGCAGGCTCTCTTTGACCCACATTCTATCAACTCTGGTGTACCTATGTATGATTCAGTTGCATCTCCAACACTTTTCATATTAAATCATTTACTGATTGTTACTTCAAATGATACATGTTTGTGTGGAATAATACCACTTTCACTTCTTCTTAAACCTTCTAAACACAAGCACCTACACATGCAACCTAGCCTTTTCATGTAGGCTTCCATGAACAGAGACCTAAAAATAATTTCCTATGTGAACATATAAGTCTAGTTTCCTTCGACAGCACCAAGACAATTGCCATACATATTCAGGAAACAATTTTGAAATACTAAACCATCTATGAGCATGAACAGCCTAAATCCAAGTTTCATGATTTCACAATTTCTGGAGATTTCTCTGGTACCCTGACATATATAATATCCAAAATTTGCTGCTGTAAAACTACACTTCCTCTTTGGAGTGAGAAATTATTTTGCCTCTGATTAGCCACTGATATGAATCTGGGAGGAATTCTCTTATCACATTGATGTTGTCCATACTGCAGGTGGTGGCCACATTGAACACTTGTAAGACAGGAAATAAAAGTTGATTGCGAGTAAATACTTGTAACTTAGCTGGAGTTTTCTATTGCTTTTCTTTATTAAAATATTGCGTAATGAAATCAGTTCATTCTTTTTGAATAACTCTGTATAACTGTAATGATTTTTATTTTGTTGGAGATGCGTTGCAGGATGTTATGGCATTCTGGCATATACAGTTTAAACAAAAACAGAGCGAGCAAATATATCGTCAGAAAGTACCTACTGTAAGAGAGGTATCATGACACTAAGTGTAGGGCACTGAAGCAAAGAAAGAGAGCCAGCCGTTCTAGCTGTGGGCAGTTAGCAAGCCGACTGCCCAAAAGGGAAAAGAAGAAGAGTCCTGTCAGGTAGGCTCCTTATATGCCTTTCACAACTTCTGTTAAGGGTTGTTGTGTTTTGTTCATGCGTTGTGGCTGCCTGCTTCATCCCTTCCAGGCCTTTTCTGTTTAGCCTGAGATAATCCAAGCAGGCATGACAGGTACACTGCAGATCTTTGCAAGAAACCAGGAGACTTGGGAGTTGAGAGAATTTGTAGGCCATGTAATGTACAAAGGTATATTTTGGCATTCTTGTTGACGATCTATCATGCAAGTGTTAAAGGACTTCCTCTCAAGGTGTTGTAAACAGTATTCTGTGTTGTTGCAGCACAATAGAAAGTGATCTTGTTAGGGTTTATAAAAGCAAATTTGTGATGGGGATATTAAAAGGACATATCTGAGAAGACATTACTGATTACATATTTAAATGTCTCAGGTGCATCACAAATAAGCAGTTTTGCTCTCAAGATTAGACAGTACAGAAAAGATTGTATTTCAACCAGTTAACAGGCTTAAAACAGGAGTTCTTACAAGGTAAGATAGAATGTAGTTCTTGCAAGGTAAGATGGTATAAAGTGAGTTGCATTAAATGATCCATTGTAGACAGAGATCAGAATAGCTGATTAAAGGTAATATTTGGAGGTAAGATAGTGATCTAGTGTTTAGAGAGTCTGTGGACAAGTAAACATTGGAACTGGTGTAAACAATAAGATCAAGTAATTCTACCTCCTTGTTGGTGTTGTCAGTGCAGAAAATGTGTTGATATGTCAGAATCCAGAGGAATTATATATGTTGATACCACTGAGAATGATACCTTCAGAGAAAAGTGAGTCACACTAGTAATCCTCAATGCTGGATGTGAAATAAAGCTCATAACTGCTGGTAGTTGGAGGATTTGGGGGAATGGCAAATGCAACAGATGAATTTAGAGAAATGCAAATGAAAGAATTTGAGAAAAACTAGAAGTTTTTGTTCCTGATGTCCAAGTAAGAGGACTCTAGTAAGTGTCAACACCACATTTAAAAAAGAGGCTAAAATATTAAGTGTGGCTTATACAGCAGAGATGTATAGGCTACACTCATTTATTAAGTATCAGGGTCAAACTTGAAGAATCCTAAGAATGATGGTACACTGTCTGGACTGGTCACATTCTTGACTTTATGTAAACATTACTCATACCTAGCTGCTGTGCGTATGTAGTAGAATGGAGAGGTAGGTAAGCTTGCTGAGAAAATTTACAGCATAAACAGTAAAAAACATGATATTTCTTAAAATAATAATAATAAAAAAAGCAAGAACTTTTTAAAGAGTAAATTAATCTATTCAATTATAGTTTATCACCACACTGAATACAACTCGCATTAATATTTGTGTGTTGCATGACATATAGATTACACACATTTAATAACATATTCTTGTGTTACAGGCTTGCTCAAATAGAGCTCATAGAAGTTTTCTTAACAGTATCCTATTTACATATGGAGTATAATTAGACATATACACACACATTAAACTGTGGAATAATATGATTAGTAGTTTCATCTAAACCTATGATCTCTTAAGAAAAGCCAAACTAAATGCTTGTCTTTCACCTGATCATTCCAATCCGAGGTATCATAATTCTTATCCTGGAATACTTTGTACTCAATCTTGAATTCTGTAAAAATGTCTTCAACTTGCTTTGTAAGGCTCTTGCCATTAAGACCACCTATAACAATTTTTTCAAGTTTATTGAATTCAGTGAATGTTTCCAAAAGTTTCTGAAAGACATAAACAAATTAAACAATTGTAATTGACAGATGTTTGTAGTTGAAAACAGACTCGAAACAAATAAATAGCTGGCTGTTGTTGTAATTTGGAAGTATTTATCTATATTTATTTTGTGTCTTTAGTCCACAATTTCTTTTAAGCTTTCACCTAACTATTTTTCCCATACCATTATTGGTAAATGAGCTAGCATGCAGTTGTTTAATGTGTAAAGAATAACAGAAAATTTCTTACCATTTAAAAAAAAATGGATTCACTGGATTATGCAGTCCAATGGTACAAGATGATCATAAGTGAAATGGTTTTGACCACAGGTCTACTTGGAGTTGAACAACAACATACCTATGCTATGTAGTCAGCCTTCATGTACCAATAAATGTCATGTCTAATTGCATCCCATTTACATTCAATTTCTTCAGTTCATACTGTATCTCAAATATTCAATATTTAAAATATTGATCTTATAAGTATTATGGCTGAGAGCCTATAATATCACTTATGCAACTGATCAATGTATTTTCTGACTCTAAAGAAGCAGGTTATAACTACCTTCAATAACAGGATCCTGTGGAAAAATTTGTCTAATTTTTCAAAGACTTCATCTGAACTGAACTGCCACAAATCAGGTTCTTTGTCTTCTGGAAAATACGTTGGCACCAACTCTTCAGCATACAGATATGCTTCCTTAAAACTTCTTAAAATCTTTTCTGTGTCAACCACTTTCCACATATCTTCATCAGCCTCTCCTTTAAACAACTCAGTTGGTTCCAGGTAACTTCTTGCCTGATTTTGCAAATATAGATCAGTAGTCAATAATTTTAGTTTTTTAATAAAAAAAAATATAAGAAAGCAAACATACACCTATGAATATACAAAATAGCTATTAAATGACTACATCTCCAACAAATGAAGTCACTTCATACAAAGGTATGACAGTTACAGGTATATCAAGTGTCTAAAATTTGCTATCATACCCAATTTCCTTGACTTTAGTCAAGTTAAGGAAAGCATTTGAATCTCTACAGTTGTTTTGCTTAAGTTGGAAGCTAAGTTGCTAAAGGGTTAAGGCAGATTCTAAGGAGAATTTAAGTGTATGTAACTACTGATAAATCATCAACAAAACGTTTTTGAAAATTCATCATCAACTAACTTTAAAAGAAGTTTCATAAAGTAGCTTTATTTTGTGGCATGTAACTTGGTAAATGCTTATGTTGAAAGACAGTGGGTAAGGATATATATATATATATATA
>NC_068981.1:112784021-112785027 GCF_001194135.2 Octopus bimaculoides | reverse complement strand
ACACACACACACACACACACACACACACATATATATATATATATATATATGTATAGGGGTTATGACAGGTAATGGTGTCAAGAAGACTCAAAGGTGTCAGGTAATGCTGAGTAAGTGCTATGGACAGACTATAGTTAAGCTCCAGGTTTGGTGATTATGCGAATGAGAAGTCCAACATAGGTCATATATCAGCATGTGTATATATAAAGAATTAACAGAATGAGATAAAAATCCAAGGCTGTGAAAGATTTCAGAACATTTATAAAGATAAGGTCTTACGGTATGACAAAATGGTTAATCATTAGTTATTAAAAAATAACCCTCAATCCAATAACACGGCTTACAAACTCTATGCTTGGAATGACCAATTTTAAATACTATTGGAACTTAATCACAAGGCACAGGAATCTTATATGTATACCATTCTGCCTAAATATGGAACTGAAGATACAATATCCATGTATATCTCACATCTATTTTCATTCCTCCACTTCACTCTCTATTTCATATCTTATCTAGAATAAACTATTGCTTAACCATTTTCTGACACCGTTTCCAATGAAGGGATATATAAGATATCCCGGAAACAGCTGTAAGACCTTCTATTTATAGATGTTCTGAAATCTTTCACAGCCTTGGATTTTTATCTCATTCTATTAATTTATGTATATATATATATATGTCAGTAAATAGTGGGGTTGTGTTAACCGCACGTGGAGAAATAATAGGAAAATGGAAAATAATAATAAGGCAGGATGCTAAACTGAAAGCATATTTTAATTTAGATTTCTAACCAGCTTTCATTGCATGGCAAATTTTCAAGAAGAGGGAGAATGAAAATGTTTTTTACAAGAAGGTAAAAAATAATATATAAAAAAAAAATAATATATAAAAAATTAAATATACCAATACATTATATTGTCTTTGAGCTTTTAAAGTTTAATGGTAATCCATGTAGATAATAATTGGAAAAATTAGGATGCATGAAATTGAGAGTTGTGTTAGG
>NC_068981.1:112778363-112781116 GCF_001194135.2 Octopus bimaculoides | reverse complement strand
ACAAAAAAGGGGACAACAAAACATCTAGATAGACGATACAAAGAAAACAAGGATAGGTCATTCGGAGCTTTCTTTCCTCAGTCAAGTTCAAGATTATCTTTGCAATTTCGACTGGTTATATTCAAGATTGCTCCAATCTGGCCAGCCCCAAGGAAAAACTAAGCTAAGAGCATTAGATTCCTTGGAAGAAAGCAGCGAATGTATACGAAAACAAGGACTGAAAAAATGGAGAATGTTACACAAATAAAAATAACAGGACATAACAACAGGTGTCTTTCAACTAAGGACGAATTAAATTAAGCTGGCTTGTGTGGAAGTAAACCCTTACAGCAGGGATACAATCTTTCACAGGCACAGAGAAGAATATGGATGTTGCACAGACAGCAGCCGAACCAAGAAAGAAAGCTTAGGCTTGGCCAAACATCAGTCACGTGGGGAGAGAAGAGAGAGAGGTAGAGGCAGAGGGACAGAAGAAATAAGGAGGGGTGAGAAAAATGACAGGGACACAGTGAAGTGAAAAGAGAAGAGAAAGTGAGGATGAAGAGAAGGCAAAAAAATGTGAGAGAGGGGAAACGAAAGAATGAAGTGTGGAATGAATGAAGTAAGCATGAAAGGCCGATAGAAAAAAGGAAAGAATAAATGAAAGGAAGGAAGAATAGAATCATACACGATTTAGATAAATATATACTTACATATAAGAGACCAAAGTGCACGTACACTGCTATATATATATGTGTGTGTGTGTGTGTGTGTGTGTGTGTGTGTGTGTGTGTGTGTGTAGAATATAAAATGGGACATGCCTACAGGGGGCTAAACACAGAGAGAACAAACAAATATATGTATATGTACATACAAACATGTATATAGAAATATATATATATATACATACATATATACATAATATATATATATATATATATATATATTGAGGCGAAATCTTCTGAACGAGACCTTTGGAAATACGGTGTGCGTGAGAAGACCCGGCAAACCAAGTCTTTGGTGTCCCGAAAGAAATCCCAAACACATACACGTGCAAGTACACAATCATTCAGTAAAATATAACACATGTTCGGCAATGTTTTGTAAATATACCACGATTTTCACTAGGGTGTTAGGGTTAGGGTTATGGTTAGTGTTAGGATTAGTGTTACGGTTATGGTTTTAGGGTCAGGGTTAGGGGGTTAGGGTTAGGGTTCAGGATTAGTGTTAGGGTTAGTGTTAGGATTAGGTTTAAGATTAGGGTTGGGTAATCGTGCTGGTGTTAATCTGAAAAATTACAGATATGTGAAAAGTACCGACCATGCCATGTATTATAACTTTTGTTGTTCTCTTTAATATATACATTGATTATGCCTCCAAACAAGAGAGTTTACTGGGGAAAGAAAGCAACCGGTTTAAAATGACAGCAATAGACTGCAGCAATTCACCACATACCAGAAGCTACTTTGAACATAATGCAAAATGGTGCATCAACATCTTCTGCCCAATCTGATAGAATTCTGGCAAAACTGTGTAGCAACAGATCGCCAGCAATTGCTTCATCAGAAATTGCCGTCCTAGCTCCTGTGAAAAGGGATTACCCTGCTATGTATAATCAGGGCAGCGAAAAAGTTGTTTTGCACAAGCATTTCTATAGCCAATTAGACGGATGAAATTTACGTACTCTTAATAATTTTATGCAAAACAGCCTCCAGACTTTCCCTATTAATTTCATCATCTTTTGAATTATGAACATATTTACATCATAAGGGTTTTTTCGTTGTAAGGCTTTCTTTTTTAGTTGATTTTCACCTAGCAAGACTTATCGTAGATGGCGTAATAAGTCACACCCGGACAAGGTCAGGTTATACTGCTAGTACATATATATATATATATGTACATATCCATCTATATATATGTGCGTGTGTGTGTGTGTGTGTACATATCCATATATATATATATATATTAATAATAACAATAATCCTTGGATGGTATTTATAAACATTTAATGCATTGCTACATGTGTTTCCACAAATAACAGGCCTCTTAAAGACCACACGGGTTATGATCTTCAGAGACACGAGATTTGTGGAAACTTGCATAGCAATGCATTAAATGTTTATAAATTCTATCCCAGGATTATTGTTATGATTACTGTATTTATTGTACATTATATCAGTACAGTTCAATGCAACCTCAAAAGACTGGTTCAACAGTCAGGCAGCATAAAGGAATATGAGCTTTAATGGTCCATTCAAAATCTTTCTTGTAAACCAATTATATATATATGTATATACATATATCTGGATCCACATATATGCACGCACATACAAAAACATAGATCTCAATATGCATAGGGTATCATCATTCATCCTCATCATCATCATCGTTCAACGTAAGCTTTCCATGCTTGCATGGGTTCAATGTTTTGACTGAGGGTTGGCAAGCCAGAAGGCTGCACCAGACTCCAATATGATCTGGCAAAGTTTCTACAGCTGGATGCTCTTCCTAAAACCAACCTCTCTCAGAGATTAGTGAGTGCTTTTTATATGCCACCAGATCAACAGTCATGCGGTACTGACACTAACCACAGTTGAATGGCGCTTTATACGTGCCACTGGCATGGAAGCCACTTAAGAAGCACTAACAATGACCAAGCTCAAATGGTGCTGCTAACGTGCCACCAGCAAGAGAGCCAGTCAGGCAGCACTTTACACACACACACAAACACATATATATATAAACTGTGTATATATATATATATATATATATAT
>NC_068981.1:112776349-112778189 GCF_001194135.2 Octopus bimaculoides | reverse complement strand
TTTATGTGACACTTATTCGGTAGCCATGATAAAACTGAGTTTCGGATGCCGGGGTGGGAACCACCCACGTCAACATCTCTTCAGTTATCCGGCCATTGAAAATTCCTGTAAAAAATATATATATATTACTCAAAGGAATTCCAACTCTGTTTTTCACATTTTCTTTTATAATCTTCTAATATTAATATAAGATATAAAATAATTTAGTAAAAAGAAATGAAATGAAATATTAATTGTCTATTCTTATTAAACAAATGAAATATTAAATGTCCATTCTTATTGAACTAGTATACTTTCTTGCATATATGCAATCTTCAGGTTCATTGGTGGTGACAGTTGTAATCATTGGTTTCAACTGTGGTTGACTGCTTAAATTTTGTCCTTTATATACATTCCTGTGGATAGAAGTAGTAGTTGCTTGGCTACTTTTAGAAATGATGCCATACCATTTTTCAGAGTTTATTTTTAGAAATGATGACAGCAGTACTTTTTAGAGATTTTAATTTTTTAGATATGAGAATAAGACTTTTAAACCTTAAATAAGATTATTTTTTATCATTGTTTATTAAGCTTGGGTTTGAATTTATTAATAAAGTCCTTTTCTCTCAGTTTTCACTCAATTTCATTCGGATTGTATAGTTTATGAAATGGAAATATTATAAATATTTTCCAGCCATATGTTGCTAGATTGTTACTCAGCAGTATTTGGTGTATTTCTAGATTTTTAATTTGTTATCAGTGCACATATGACCTTTCTGATAGTGCATTGCCTGTCTGGCCAACATACAGTTCTTCACAATTCGGGCATTTGATGCAGTAGATTAAATTTCTGCTTTTACAGTTCATATTTGCATTTGTGAATATTTTCTCCATTTTTGTGTTCATATATGGGCCGGTATGAATTAATTGGCATGTACCGCATTGGCTATCATTGCATTTAGACACAGTGAACGGTTGGTCTTTGTTGCTAAGATCAAACCTTGCCTTTGTTAATAACTTTTCGAAGCTTTTAGGCTGTCTTTTACTGAGAGTTATAGTTTGGTCTGTAATGATATCTCTTAATTCCTTACTTTGAGCAATGATTGGTAGGTTTGCTTTAGCGATATTAAAGATGTTCTGGTGGCATGGATTGTGGGTTACTGTAAATCGTATGATTTGTTCTTGTTTTTGTCTTCTTTGCATTGTCCTCAGTTGTTGTGTGGGCATTTTCACAGCCCACTGAATACCATTTTCTATAAGTAGTGATGGGTATTTTTGTTTGAGCAGAAATTCTTTCAGTTCAATCAAGCATTGGGTGTGGGCACGCATGCATGTGTTTCACGCGAGTGAGTGAGCATATGCATATATAGCATATGTGTATTTAAGCGTATATGAATATAATTGTGCATCTATAGATATGTGTACATGTGTGTGTGTGTGTGCAGACATGTATGTGGACATGTGTATGGCTACATATATGTGCACATATAGGCATGTGTGTCAGTATGTATGTATGTGTTTCACGCGAGTGTTACTGACCATATGCATAAGGGCACATGTATGTGGGTGTGCATGTGCACATATGTGTACGTGAGTTCTATGAGCGTTTTTTACTTTTTCGCTTTCAGGTTTTTTCCCTTTCTTAAACAGTCATTCTGATAGCTCATTTGTTTGTCTTAACATTTGGTCATTTACATAGTAATTTCTATTTGTTTAATGGTAACATTCATAGCACTTTTGCATGTCTTAATAACTGACGAGATGCCGGGGCAGTTTTCTGCCCCAACATCTGAAACTCGGAGTTTTATTATGGCAACAGAATAATTGTCAAATATGATATATATATATATATATATATATA
>NC_068981.1:112772309-112776175 GCF_001194135.2 Octopus bimaculoides | reverse complement strand
AACACACACACACGTACGTACACCTATTACGTGTGTGTGTGTGTGTGTGTGTGTGTGTGTGTGGCTGAAGCCATTCACACATACATAACAACCCCTCTCTCTCTTTCTGTCTGTCAATCACTCACTAAAAAGATAAGACTTTTTTATTTCGTCTTTTTAGTTTGTGATTGGCAGACAAAAAAAGAGAGGGGTTGTTATGTGTGTATTTATGTGTAAATGGCTTCAGTCACACACACACATGAACATGTATGCAATAGGTGTACATACGTGTGTGTGTGTGATGCCCGTATATTGACAAAACACTTTTTTCCTCAATGGAAAAAAAAAAACAAATCTCTTAAAAATTTACCCATTGCTAGAAGGGGATTTAACTCATATCTGTAAACAATGGTGATTTCTCCGCTGTGAAAATTGTTAAGTTTTGGTTGAAAATTTATTTTTACCGCTATTCACTGGTGCCTTGGGGGGAAAATAATTTGATGAAAATACAGCTAGGGTCGAGATGAATGTCCTCCTAAAATTGGAGCGACATGCATGCTAATTTGTGGACGTGGATTTCCTTGTTGCTTATTTTGATTTTAATCACCTTACTTTGAAATTGTATGGATAATACCGTACTAAATTCTGGTTCCTCAACCTAAGTACCATATTCATCTGAACTCATCTACCATATCCAAAGCATATTTCTGGTACTTAATTTTCAACAGGATGGGAAGGGTAAATATAGAATTTTCTCAGAAGGACATCCCCTTATATAGTAAAGATACCTATATGTGGCTACTAATCTATAGAACAAACAAGTTTGTTCGAAGGATTAAGTGGATTGCTTAACATCAGGAAGAAAAATAGAACTCTAGAAACACATGAGAAGAATTATTATCAGAAGATATTCAAAAACAGGAAAAATCCGCCACCTAGTCCACTACTGGAAAATTATTTGATCTTATTGCTAATGTAAAATTCAAGGAACACCCACTTAGAAAAAACTGACATCTGAGAAAACTAAAGGAATTTATTAAGCCATTGCATAACAAACCAGGCATTCTAGTCCCAGTGGATAAAACCGGAAACTTATATAGACTTGACTATACCACCTATAGGAAACTTGTAATGAAGGAACTCAACACTAAATATAAAATAACATAAAAAAAGAATCTATTAGATATCAATTTGAAAATCAAGGAAGTTATGATGGATTATGACTTGGCAGACAGAACAGAACCACTAACACCAAGTGAACCTAGGATTAACCTGAAAGACCACAAGAACAACTTCCAGGATAATCATACTGTAAGACTAATTTGCCCGACTAAGTCTGATATTGGTCAGCTTAGTAAGTCTATTCTTGACAATATTCTACCCCTTATAATTTCCAACCTAACTCTAAAATTATGGATTGGTACAGACGAGGCAATTCATTGGTTTAAATCCATTGATAACATAAGTAATTATTCTTTTATCTAATTTGACATTAATAGTTATTATTCAAGTATATCCCCCATTCTTCTAAATAAGTCTCTTAGTTTTGCTAAAAACCTTTCTCCTATAACTAGGGATAAAATTGATATTATTCTGTTAGCTAGAAGAATTATTATAGAATTTGAGGGCAAACTTTGGACTAGGGCTGATACCCCAGAAAACTTTGATATAGCTATGGGCTAGAGTGACTTGGCTGAAATCACAAATCTAGTGGGTGTGTACCTTTTAATGTGCCTAAATAGGGAAATCCCTGAATTACAGGGAGATCTATATAGGGATGATGCTCTATTCATCCCTAGCAACAATAAATCAATCATAGAAAGAATGAGAAAGAGAATTAGTAAATTTTTCAAAATCTTTAACTTAAGTATTACGTATGAATATGGCACCAAAGTAGTAAATATTTTGGATATTACTTTAAACATTAACTCTAAATTATACTACTCCTATAAGAAGGAAGGTAAGGTTACAAGATATGTGAATAAATTATCAAATCACCCACCTAAGGTATTAAAATCGGTAGTTAAAAGTATTTCTAGGAGAATTACTAAATTATCATCAAACATTGATTTTTTAATTCCCATTCATACCACTCTAATATTGCTTTGTCTAAAGCAGGATATGACCAGGGAATTACTTTTCTCAGTCCTGAGAGTTCAGCTCCTTTTAATAGAGGAAAAAATGATAGTTTGAGTAATAGAAAGTCTACTAGCTTACTTAGTTGTGAAAAAATACCAAATGATAACCCATCCTATAAGCTTTAAACATTTTAAATAATAATAATAGAGTATGCTTCGATAGGAGACAAGGTACTAAAACGAGTAAAAAGTTTAGGTTAGATAAAAAAGGTGACGATGAAAAAGAAATGGTTACTCCTCCAAATAAGGAATCCACTAGAAATATATACAAAACTATTAATCATGGTACAATTCTAAGGAACAGGGATAGTACAAATATATCCCACCCTTACTTACACAAAAAATTTAAAGGTAAGAATATCATCTGGTTCAATATCCCATACAACTGTGCATTATCCACAAACATATATAGAAAATTTATGGCTATTTTTGAAAAGAACTTCCCTTCTTCTCATAGATATAATAGAATCTTTTCCCGTAAGACAGTTAGAATCTCATACTCTGTTCTCCTCAATATAGGTACCATCATAGCTAGATTAAATAGGAAGAATGTAAAATTAGCCAGAATTGTTGATAATAATAATAATAATAATAATAATAATAATAATAATAATAATAATAATAATAGTAGTAACATTAACGATAATAATAATAAAAATAATAATAACAATAACAAAAATAATAATTATATTAAAATAATAATCATAGTACCGTCAACTATAACATAAAGCCCCAAAATGAAAATAGTAGTATTGATGATGATGGGGTGAATAGAACAAATAGTGATAGCACTTCTAATAAAAAATATTATGGATTGTAGTTCCAGTACATATACAGGCATGGAAACTATTAGTATGCCTGATGATGCAGAGGTGATTTTTATATAATACGATTGAAGTGGAGTTAGAAAATAACAGACGTAAACATAACACACTTGATAATAGAATTATTAATAGCGGAAATATTAACAAATAAAATAAAAATAAAAACAATAATTTAAATCTTAATAATACTAATATTAATAATAATAATTCTCCTAGTTGCAATTGTAGAGTTAAATCCTGCTGTCCGTTATTAGGCCGATGTCTTACCCAGAACGTAGTATATAAATGCACAATAATAACTACAACTAATAATTATATTTACTTCCATAGTTCGATTAATTTGAAACAACATATATGCAATCACGTGTCGTCTTTTAAACTTAAACATAAGGCGAATTGTACGTCATTATCCAGTAAGATTTGGGAATTGAAAGAAAGTGGAAGTGGATTTAGCCTCAAATGGGAAATAATAAGAAAAGTTCAGCCTTATAGAAATAGCAGATATGGGTGTGAGCTTTGCTCTATGGAAACATGAAATTTTTAAGCATAAGAAAATGGCAACCTGATTAATAATAGATTAGACCTAGGAGTATCATGTGTACATAGTGCCACCTGCACCTTCAAATATTTTAGAAAGTAGCACTTTATTGATCTTGTGATTTAAAACCTATAATGTACCGCTTAGTTTAAAATCAGTGCATAGGTAGCATGCCCATCATCATCATCATCATCATCGTTTAACGTCCGCTTTCCATGCTAGCATGGGTTGGACGATTTGACTGAGGACTGGTGAAACCGGATGGCAACACCAGGCTCCAGTCTGATTTGGCAGAGTTTCTACAGCTGGATGCCCTTCCTAACGCCAACCACTCAGAGAGTGTAGTGGGTGCTTTTACGTGTCACCCGCACGAAAACGGCCACGCTC
>NC_068981.1:112765731-112772299 GCF_001194135.2 Octopus bimaculoides | reverse complement strand
CCCGCACAAGCCAGTCCAGGGGCACTGGCAACGATCTCGCTCGAAAATCCTACAGGAGCCAGTCAGGCGGTACTGGCAACGGCCACGCTCAAAATGGTGCATCTCATGTGCCACCCGCACAAGAACCAGTCCAGGGGCACTGGCAACGATCTTACTTGGCTTGCCGGGTCTTCTCACGCACAGCCCATTTCCAAAGGTCTCGGTCCGTAGTCATCGCCTCGGTGAGGCCCAATGTACGAAGGTCTTGCCTCACCACCTCAGCCCAGGTCTTCCTGGGCCTACCTCTTCCACGGGTTCCCTCAACTGTTAGGGTGTGGCACTTTTAGCATTAATTTTCCTTTAGTTAATATTGGGTATAAGTCATTATAGATAAAAGCTAATTAAGTAAATAAACAATTTTAGTTTTAAATTATTACATAATTTCTATAAATCTTTTCTGTTGAAGTTACTAAATCGTATATATACTTCATCATGATTTTAGTGATATATCCTTTTCTATGGTGTTTCTACCCTACCTGACCATTTTAATACTTTATAATTGCCTCTAGACAAACCTAAATTTTTTTTACCCCTATAAATTCATACTTAGCTTATAATAAACAATATGGGTATCTTCATAACTTAAAATTAAACTGCGTAGATTATAATTTAACTAATTTATAGTAAAATTGGTCTCTCACCTCAATGATAAATCTTCCTGATAACCCTAAGTTTTAACTTTACACAATAATGACATATTGTTTTACTTAAATTATTATACATTTTCTATAAATATTTGCTATTGAAATTAATAAGGTATGGATATTTTATTATGGTTTTAGTGATTAGGCTGTTTTTATTCCTTTTCTATGATGCTCTACCCTAACTGATCATTTTATTATTGTTGCTATTGTTATTAAGTTAATATTTAGATAAGTAATAAGTAAATAAATATTAAACTATTTTCTTTGCAATTTTCTTTCTTTTCCTCGTTCTATTGTGGTAAAAAATTTCGTATATACTCAAAATATTCATACAAGTTTTATCCTTTTGTTAAAATTTCATTCTTAATAATCTTGATTACCCTGAATTGTAACTTTATACAATAAGACAATATTGTTTGAAATGATGGATGCCCTTCCTAACGCTAACCACTCCAAGAGTGTAATAGGTGGTTCTTACATGCTACCAGCACAAGTGCCATTGATATGATACCAGCATTGGCCATGACTATGATCTCATCTGGCTTGACAGGTCATCACAAGCACAGTATATTGCCAAATGTCTTGATCACCTGTCACTGCCTCTGTGAAACCCAACGCTCAAACAGTGCTTTGTATGTGTCACCAGAATGGGTGCCAGTCAGACAGCACTGGCATTGGCCACAACTACGATTTGACTTGGTTTCCAGGTCTTCTCAAGCACACGATATCACCCAATGTTTGAAGGGTGCTTTTTACATGCTAGTTACATTAACACTGGCATCAACCACGACTACGATCTCGCTTGGCTTTGCAGGTCTTAAGTACAGCATATCAACAAACGTCTCAGTCACTTGTCATTGCCGCCTTGTTCCATGTCTTCCTGGGTCTACCTCTTCCACAGCTTCCCTCCACCTAGAGAGTGCAGCACTTCTTCACACAGCTGTCCTCATCCATATACATCACATGACCATTTCAGAAGAGTCGTCTCTCTTGCACACCACATCTGATGCCTCTTATGCCCAACGTTTCTCACACGATGCTTACAGTGTCGTGTATGTACATTGACTTTACACATCCAGCAAAGTATACTAGTTTCATTCCTTATGAGCCTACACGTCTTTGGTAGTCACAGCCCATGTTTCACTGCCATGTAGCATGACTGTTTGCACACAGGCATCTTACAGTCTACCTTTCACTCTGAGAGAGAGAGAAAGAGCCCTTTGTTACCAGCAGAGACAGGAACTCTCTGAACTTTGCCCAACGTATTCTTATTCTAGCAGCTATGCTCTTTGAGCATCCACCGATGCTACTGACTTGGTCACCTAGCTAACGGAAGCTATCAACTACTTCTAGTTTTCCCCCCAGCATGTGATGCAGTCTATTTTCTGTACATTCTTAGTATTAATTGTACCTGTGTGACTTCTACACATAAAAACTGTTTTCACTGTTAACCTTCCTCTGATATTGCTGCACCTCTTCTGCATCCATAGCTTACAACAGGTACATCTTATGGAGTTTCTATCAATGCCTTTTCTACAGATTGTGTAGGGCCATCTACCTGAAGGGATTTGTGATTTGTCTGCTCTCCTACTTACTAAGAATTTGGATTTTGCGAGATTGACTCTAAGGCCCTTTGATTCTAAACCTTGCTTCCATGTCTGAAATTTCTTCTATAGTTCTGGTAGTGATTTGGCTGCAATAAAAAATTTTAGGATGGTCATTTTTTTTTTTTTTTTGCCAAATAAACATGCACTATACATTAATTCTTCACTGCCCGTTATATATAAATAAATCCTGGAACAGCACAGAAAGGGCCAGGAAAAAAGATAGATATGGCCAACTCATGATATGACAACAAAAAATACCCAAGTGTCATGTTCGTTGATGCTACTCCTGGTGGTGAACTAGCATACCTTATAAGAAAAGCACTAGATAAAGTAAATCTACAGATTAAAGTAGTAGAAAGGCCAGGAACCCCCGTAAAATCCCTGATCTGTAGAATTTATCCCTTTGATAGGTCCCTATGAATGGAGAACAATTTTATATTATGTAGGATGAACGCACAGGTTAACTGTAAGATTAGGGATGTAGTATATAGCTTATGGTGTTCTGAGGGACAGTGCAGAAACAAGACAACTTAAATAGAGGAGATGGCACATAGCATAGAGGAGCGAATAGGCAAACACTAGTGGGAGCTGAAAGAGGAGAAAAGCTTGTCAGTGCTCTAACAACATGCTCAAGTAGAACACAGAGGTTTGTTTAAAAACATAGAAGTTAAGGTATTATCAACACATAGAACAAACATGACAGATTACAGAGGCTACATACATAGTAATAGACAGACTGAGCCTCAACAGCAAACAAGAATGGCAGAATAACACATCCAATACCACACACTGCAACATGATGATTAAAGACTGAAGAAAAAAAAAAGACAGATACAAACAGTGTAATACACACACGTAAAGCAAACATGCACATACTTACGATTAATTGTAAGAAATAGCGATAAATAAGTAAACAAAAAACTATATAAAGGGCATGGATACAAACAATACAGTAAGCAAAACACACACACACAGTAACTTCACAAACAACTGCAACAACAACAACCACAATGGCAACAACCTGAATGACCACACAAACACAGAAAGATACAAGAATATCAAAATTAGGGTCAAGAACAGTATCAACAGAAGATAAAATGTATACAAGGGTAAGTTCAACATACCAAGTACTGGTACCACTAAGAACAACAATAATGGTAACAGTTATGTAAAGGGTATGGATACGACAGTGTAGTGGACAAGCCCATATGCACACAAGCACACATGCAAAACACATAGACATGTGCATGCATGCATGTACACACACACACACAGATACAGATGCAAATAAATGTGCAGATAAGGATACACATCATAGAAGGACAGAATAGACTAAGCAAAGCAGTCAGAGATGTGTGATGAAAGATTTCCAGACAATGGACAAAATAAAATAAGAACAACAATAATAAATGAGTGAAGAATAAAGATGACAATGATGATATATATATATATATATATATATATATATATATATATATATATATATATATATATATATATATATATATATATATATATATCACATCTATTTTCATTCCTCCACTTCACTCTCTATTTCATATCTTATCTAGAATAACTGTTGCTTAACCATTTTCTCACACCAACTCTGATGAAGGGATACATAAAATATCCCAGAAACAGCTGTAAGACCTCTTTATAAATGTTCTGAAATCTTTCATAGCCTTGGATTTTTATCTCATTCTGTTAATTTATATATATATATATATATACACACATACATACACCATAAAAACCCCTGTAATTTATGCACTTTTTTTCACAAAAACAAAAAAAAATTACATGTGTAGATCGTTTCCAGGATTTGTTTTTAGAAATATTTTTTGCTGAAAAATGTCGTACACTAAAAAGACGAAATAAAAAAGTCATATCTTTTTAGTGAGTGATTGACAGACAGAAAGAGAGAGAGGGGTTGTTATGTATGTGTGAATGGCTTCAGTCACACACACACAAACATGTATGCGTACAAAAAATGTGTATGTAATAGGTGTACGTACGTGTGTGTGTGTGTGTGTTGCCCATATATATACTGGAAGTTGACTCATTTAATGTCAGAGTAGGCTTTTACAGAAAAAATATAATGAAGTTGACTTTTATTTATGCTGGACGGTATAATGCTTACTTTTTCTGTATAAATTTACTAAAACCATTAAATGGTTAACTACTTTTTGAAGTTTGACGTTCATGCTGGTAATCATGGTCTGGGTTATATTTTACACTGCTTGGAGTTTCTACCTATTGGAATGGAACCCAGCAATTTCCTTAAATAGATCAGTTTTTCTCAGCTTAAGAAGTCTAGCTTATGTTTGCCTCCAGGAAGCTATTGCTTGTTTTCTCCACGTTAGGACAATGAAATTCATCACTGCCAACGTTGCCACAAGCAGCTCTTACTGCATTTAATGCCAACAACATCATAATTTATCCTTACGCATGTAAACTCACTAAGTGAATATGACTTACTATTCCTACAGAAACCTTCATTTACTTTATACAATGTTTAATGTCGTTTCACATTCATGTTGAATTATGCAGCAATCTTATGTTGTCTTCATAGAACACTTGTAATGTATGTATTACCAGTTCTTTTGGTGTAGCAGATTTTTGCTATTCTTGTTTATGTCTCCTCACAGATGTGTATATTCTAACAAGTTGCTTCTTGTGTATTATATAACTGCCATTAATGTATTGTTATATAAAATAACATGTACAACTTACTTATTATTGTCATATGATAAACAAACAGAATTTTGTGTTAAACTTGCAAAGCTGTTTGTTTTCTCCTTTCAATTTTTCATGTTTATTTTAGCAGGTTACCAAACTATCAATTTGGTCTCCTGGCTAAAAATGGTAATGACAAGTTTTGAAGTTTGCTTGACATTTTATAAGTGTGAAAGGGATTAAAATTTTGATACTCTGTATCAAAGGTTCAGACAAGAAAAGGCAGAAAATCAGAGCTTGAGACAAGAAGACACTTTTGACCAATCAGAATTCTGTTTACATAATCAGTTTGAATGGTCACCTTCCTCTGTCGGTTGAGTAAAGTGTCATCCAAGCTGATGTTTATTGGTAATTAAACTTATCTTGCAACACTTGTGCGTATTTATCAGCTCTGTTTTTGTTGATAAGAATTATCAACAACTTTTCCTGATTGTGATTTGAGAAGACATACAGAAGTATGCTAAAGATTGGACATAATCTCTTGTGGTCAAGAAAAGTTTATTATAAACAACACAAACACTTCATAATTTAATGGCTTTCAATGTGATACCTGTTAAACAGAAATTATTTTTATTTGATGAAAATTTGATAAAATCTAATCATAAGTAGGTGAAATTGTGCTAAATACAACTAAATTGAAAACTTTTCCCCTGGCCATATCAGTAATTCTGAAAACTTTGGGGTGCGAATTTTACATGAGTAGAAACTTTTTTAACAATTTTTATCCTGAAAATCACATGCGTAAATTACACAGGTGCACAAAAAAACAAAAGACAAAGACAGGTGTATAAACAACAAACAGGTGTATTAGTTGAATGCTCAGGAAGGTGAGAAAGTCTTTATTTCGAGCCTACGCTCTTCAACAGAGAGGAACATGAGAAAATAAACAGAGAGAGAATAAAATAAGCTTTAATGGCTAGCGGTCAATGAGGGTGGAAAATAGCACCTACAATTGCTAGAAATGAGAGCTAAAATTTAACTCGAACAGCCTGTGAGCAGCAAGCTACAACATCTTTCATTGGCGAGATATACTTGCAGAATGAAGTAGTTTGATAAAACATTATCATGTGATTTTGAAATTTGATCAACATGATCTAGTTTCTCATCAGATTTTTCTACAGTTACTCCGGAGTGATTATAAAAACATCTCATGAGAAACAAGATCCGGTTGATTAAATTTCGAAATCATGTGATAATGTTCTATCAAAGTATTTCATTCTGCAAATATATCTCGCCAGTGAGAGATGTTGTGGCTTGCTGCTCGCAGTCCCAAATATTTCAGGAAGTTAGTGCTGTTATGTGGCTGTTCAATTTAAATTTTAGTTTTCATTTCTAGCAATTGTAGGTGCTATTTTGCACCCACATTTATTAATTTTACCTTTTTAGTTTTAACTGCTATAACCATCTATATTATAATCTATACTATAATGGAGAAAGTTGCTTATTAATTAGGTATGTAACAATTACTAAAAGTACTAAAAGAAAGCAATTATTAAAGGGTTGACTGTCTGGAAATATTTTTATAAATTCATGTTCTAAGAA
>NC_068981.1:112765237-112765721 GCF_001194135.2 Octopus bimaculoides | reverse complement strand
AATTACTAAAAGTACTAAAAGAAAGCAATTATTAAAGGGTTGACTGTCTGGAAATATTTTTATAAATTCATGTTCTAAGAAATTTCCTATAATTTTGATTTCTCAAGTTTATTGACTTTTTTTAACTCCAATTTCTCGCATATTTAAATATTCATTGCATTCACTGCATCCAATTCTTCACAAATTTAAATATTCATTGCACTCACTGCGGAGTGTTCCATTTTTATTTGCAAAGTCTCACTTTCTCTTTTAATGTTTTCATTTCAAGTTTTAATTCGCTATTTGGAAAACCAAATATGAAAATTTTTTTAAATACCCGTATAATTTTTGTAAAAAAAATTTTTATGTGATTTCGTTGTTATGGTTGTTTGGAACGCTATAAGCTATACAATAACCATCCAGACCGATTTTGGCCATTTCCCTTTTTAACTTAGAAACCATGGGAGAAGCCTTTTCAGTAAAAAAAAAAAAAACTGTAAATATT
>NC_068981.1:112761365-112765227 GCF_001194135.2 Octopus bimaculoides | reverse complement strand
AATATTTTTCTCCCATTCAACATGGTTTGTGGAATGATGATGCAGAAGTAACACATGCGCAGTCCATTGGTGGAAGAAAAACAACAAAATAAATTGTAATCTAAATTTTTACCCCCACTGTTGCTTTGAAACCGCGACCTGTTCATTGACAAAACTTTGTGCTGCATCACTTTTGTGAAGTTTTGTCAGTGAACAAGCTGCGGTTTCAAAGTGATGAAAATATTTTGACACAAATGAAATTTAAATGTTGAAATGAAACTAACTGTTTTTGTGTGGTCTTGAATGGCTTACAAAAATCTTCCATGCTGCAACTGTTTTTGTTTCAGCACAAAATCTCAGATCAAGTCAATTGCTATATAAGTACATCTTCGTAATTTTTTTAAATCACTGTTGATAAATACCAGCAATGACCTTCTCAGGCTCTTCAATATTTTAATTTCTAAACAGAAAACAACTGGGGACAGGGAGTGGTGTTGCAAAAATTCATAATTTTTCAAATTTTCTTTTTTATGGCATGCTAGCAGTAATATCCATCACTGATCTGGTAATTACTTTTACTTTTTCTCGGGAGTGTTATTATGTATATAGATTTACTCCTCCTGTATGTGTGAATTATATAAGAAAAAAATATGTAATAATTGAAGTAGAAAAAAGATCAATTTCATACACGAAATTCTGTTTGTTTATTATATGACAATAATAAGTGAGTTGTATGTGTTATTTTATATAACAATACATTAATGGCAATTATATAATACACAAGCCTCTGGTCAGCATGGAGCTGTAATGAAAGAGAATTGCCCAACATGCTGCAGAGTGAAACTGAACCCTAGGTAATATCGTTGGAAAGCAAGCTTCTCAACCACACAGCCATAATATACTCTTTAATACAATTTGCTTAAAAAAAGATGGGATGTTTACGATGAGAAAACCTTTGATCTTAATAACTAGTCGAGCAATGCATCAACTAATAATGCTACACCATACAGGGTGTTCCAGAATCAACTATCTTTTTCAATGAAATTGAGCAAATTTTAAAAACCTGACAGAATTTTATATTTATTACCAAAACAAATAGATTTATAAATCTTATGTCAAACTTTCGTTGAAAATTTTCAACATGTCTGTATCCCTGCATACTTCAAATCTCTCCTTTGAAGCATTTCAGGAGTTAGCTCCTGCACTGTTTACTGAATGTGTTATTTCAGCTCAGCTAAATGATTGCTCCATCTTTGGGATGATTGCTGCCAAATTGAAAAAAAGCTGTCATGGACAAATAAGAGGTGTCCAACAGGAATGAAAATAAAATTACAAATAAAATTTATACACTTTTAGCACATATTAAACATGATAAACACAAATAAAAGTGAGGTTTTAAAAAATGCATCCGATTTCACTCATATCATCATTAATCCTGTATTTACTTGTCCAATTAAACAGTGGCGGGAAATTGGGAGGGTGGGGAACTAATTGCAGGTGGCAAGCATAGCTTCTGGAAGTGGTCACACAGTCAAACTCAAATGGCTGTGGGTCACAACAGCAGTTTTTTTCATATGAACATTTTGCATTATATAGTTCAGATAAGGATAACATATAAAACAGGTATGCTGCATTGTGCAAGATTGGAAATGTGAAACATCAACAGGACACTTATGGAGAATGGATGAATGGGTTTGTTGTGCCTATACCCAGCCACACAGACACGCACATGGTCCAGTGGTGCACGGGATGGTAACATGAAACATCAAGAGGGTGGTGACAAAAATTTTGATGTTTTTTCATTTCCTCTGCCAAATTGGACAAAAAGGTTTTCATGAAATATTATATGCTACGTATAAATGCATAAGTAGTGTCAATATTTTACTGTCAGAAAATGGCCTAAAACAAAAAAATAAAACCCAGTGCAGTATCCTCAAATCTGATTAATCTGCATTTTTGTAGATTATCTACCCCTGGGCCCACATTAGGCAAGAAGTTGAAAATTCTTTTTGACTCATGACACTCCATGAATCCTGTGTAATGCATATGTAAAATTTCATTAAAATCAGTTGGGTGGATCTCGAGTTATAACATGACAAACACACACAGACAGACACACATCCTGTGCTTTATATATACAGAGAGAAAATGTATTTATGGGGGAAAATATTGAAAAACCGTCAATACATGCGAGAGTGATAAAGAAATGTGCTAGAAACAACAGCCAAATTGCCTTTAAATCACTCACTTTTCCCTCTGAAAATATTAACAACTTTTTTTTTTTTACTGAAAATGCTCTTCCCATGGTTTTGAAGTGCAAAAAAAAATTGGCCAAAATAGGTCAAGATTGGGATGACGAGGGAGGGGGAGGTTGTAAAAAAAAAGTTTTCTAAACTTTTTTGTACAAAGATGCCTCCCACCCCATCATTTCAAAGGCTGTGGTTTAAAAAATAAATGAGGAAAATCCCCAAAAATATTTTCCCCACAAACTTCTTTAAAATCGTAATCTATGTCATTTGAAAAGGATTTGTATAAACTTTTGTTAAAAGATACCCATTTTCCTGAAAGTTATGAGAAGAAAAAGTCAGATTGTGTGAATTTTCCAAAACTCCTCTTTCCACTCTCTCGGAAAAAATCTTTCCCATAAATCCCTATATACTCTGAAGCCACATCTAAGCGAGATTTGTAGAAAATTTTGTTAAAAAGTATCCATTTTCCTGAATGTTATGAGGCAACAAAGTTGGGGATGTATACATTTGTACCCTTTTATTTATAGGATTTTTTCATTTCAAGATTCTTTCACTCATTGTTTGCAATATTCTCTCTCCCTCTCTCTCTCTCTCTCTCTCACACACACGCTCCAAAACTTACAGATGAGTTGCTGAATTGTAATCTCTATGTTGCTTTGAGGGGAAGATAAAACTTGACAAATTGTTTCTCCCTCTGTTGTTGGACTACCATGATGTTTATTTAAAAGAGAGAGATTATGACTGTGATAAAATAATGAAAGCAATAATCACTATGCAAATGAGCACTATTATACAAAGAAATAATTGGACGTAAAATATAAAAATTATTAGAATTGGAAATCAAATGTGGATATTATCAAGGGGCAAGCAGAAAACCGCCTACAGGGCAGTCTTTCTGCTAGTGTATTTAATATATATTAATGTATTATTCTAATATCTTATTGCATGTATGTATGGTGGTTGTCTATTCATTATGCGGAGTTTAACCACCTCCTGTACCTACACCTTAGAACCATCATGTTATCTGATGTGGCTTTTTCAACCAGACAATGTTTCGAAAAGATACCCACAAAGACTGCATATCCGATTTAGACAACCAAAAGCTGCAGTTAAGTTCTGATCTTTGTGGATCTTAAAGTGTGTGTGTGTGTGTGTGTGTGTATACACATACACACATATTTGTATACATACAATTATATACATCATCATTTAACATCTGTTGTCCATGCTGGCATAGGCTGGACAGTTTGACCAGGGTTGGCAAGCTGGAAGCCTGCACCAGACTTCTGTTTTGGCATGGTTTCTACGGATAGATGCCCTTCCTAATGCCAATCACTCCTAGAATGTAATAGGTGCCATATATATATATATTTTTACATGCCAGCGACATCCGAACATGGTCGATGCCAGTGCCCCTGATTGGTTACTGTGCCGGTGGCACATCATCATCATCATCGTTTAACGTCCGCTTTCCATGCTAGCATGGGTTGGACGATTTGACTGAGGACTGGTGAAACCGGATGGCAACACCAGGCTCCAGTCTGATTTGGCAGAGTTTCTACAGCTGGATGCCCTTCCTAACGCCAACCACTCAGAGAGTGTAGTGGGTGCTTTTACGTGTCACCCGCACGAAA
>NC_068981.1:112754641-112759968 GCF_001194135.2 Octopus bimaculoides | reverse complement strand
CTCATTGACCACCAGATAAGGGATCGGGGGACCCTGTCAAAGGCTTTCTCCATGTCAACGAAAGCCAGGTACAGAGGTTTATCCTTAGCTAGGTATTTCTCTTGCAACTGTCTCACTAGAAATAAGGCATCAGTAGTGCTTTTACCTGGCACGAACCCAAACTGCATCTCATCTAAATTGATTCGCTCCCTAATTAGTTGGGCTATGACCCTCTCTGTAACTTTCATAACCTGATCTAACAGCTTGATGCCTCTGTAATTATTTGTATCTAAAGCGTCCCCTTTACCTTTGTAGCAGTTGACTATGATAGAAAGCATTATCCAAATGTAATCGATGCCAGAGCCCCTGCCTGGTTCCTGTACCAGTGGCACATAAAAAGCACCCACTACAGTCTCATGGTTGGTGTTAAGAAGGGCATCCAGCTGTAGAAACATTGCCAGATCAGATTGAAGCCTGGTGCAGCCACTAGCATTCCAGACCTCAATCAAACCATCCAACCCATGAAAACGGACTTTAAACAATAATGATGATGGTGATGATGATGATATATATATATATATATGTTATCATCATCATCGTTTAATGTCCGTTTCCACTGGCATTGAACGGTACTTTTTTAAGTGCTACCAGCACAGGAGCCAGTCGGGGTGGGTTGCTGGCTCAACCACATTCAGATGGTGCTTTTTACGTGCTACCAGCACGGGGAGCCTGTCAGGTGGTACTGGAAACGACCCATGCATGAATGGTACTTATTGCATGCCACCAGCACGAGAGCCAGTCAGGCAGCACTGGCATCGGCCACCACTACAATTTCCATTTGAATGTGATTTGATTTTTGATTTTGATTTTACTTGATTCAATAGGTTTCTTCTAGCACAGCGTGTCACTCGACGATTCAAAGGTACTTTTTAAATGGGCTGGTTATGAGACACTGGTATAGGCTACAGCTGTGATCTCACTTTACTTGCTAGGTTATCTCAATCACAGCATATCTCCAGAGGTCTTGGTCTTTCATCATTACCTCTGTGAGGCCCAATGTTTGAAGGTCATGCTTCACTGCCTCATCCCATGTCTTCCTGAGTCTCCCTCTTCCACAGGTTCCTTCCATATTTAGGGAGTGACACTTCTTCACACAGCTCTCCTCATCCATATGCAGCACATGACCATACCAGTGCAATTATCTCTCTTGCACACCACATCTGATGCTTCTTATGTCCAACATTTCTCTCAGGGAGCTTACACTCTGTCATGTGTGCACACTGATACTACACATCCAGCAGATCATGCTAGCTTCATTTCCTTCAAGCTTACACATGTCTTCAGCAGTCATGGCCCATGCTTCACTGCTGTGAAGCATGGCAGTTCACACACATGCATCATACAATCTACTTTTCACTCTGAGCGAGAGGCCCTTTGTCACCAGTAGGGGTAGAAGCTTTCTGAACTTTGCCCAGGTTATTCTTATTCTAGTGATAACACTTTCTGAGCATCCACCCCCACTACAGACTTGGTCACCTAGGTAGCGGAAGCTATCAGCTACTTCTAGTTTCTCCGCCTGGCATGTGATGGAATCTGTTTTCTGAACATCTGTGGTATTTATTGCCCCAATGCATCTGCCGCACACAAAAGCTATCATCCCGGTTAACCTTCCTTTGATGTTGCTACACCCCTTATGCGTCCATAACTTACACTGGGTACATCTTATGCAGTTTCTACCTACATCTTTTCTACAGATCGAGCAGGGCCATGTACCTGAAGGGGTTTGTGATGTGTTCATCTTCCTACTTTCTAGGACTTTGGTTTTTGCAACACTGATTCTAAGGCCCTTCAATTCTAAACCTTGCTTCCACACCTGAAATTTCTTCTCTAGTTCTGGTAGTGATTCTGTTATCAGAGCAAGGTCATCAGCATAGAGGAGCTTGCAGGAGCAACCTGTCTTGAATTTATCTGTTATTGCCTGGAGGACTATAACGAATAAGAGGGGGCTGAGGGCTGATCCTTGGTGAACCCCTACTGCTACCCAGAATTCTTCACTATACTCATTGCCAACCCTTACCTTACTAACAGCATCACTGTACAGGGCCTGTACAGCTCTTATGAACCACTTGCCAAGCCCCAGTTTCTGCATCGCCCACCAGATAAGGGATCAGGGGACCCTGTCAAAGGCTTTCTCCAAGTCAACAAAAGCCAAGTATAGGGGTTTATCTTTGGCTAGGTATTTCTCCTGCAGTTGCCTTACCAGGAATATAGCATCAGTGGTGCTTCTACCTGGCACAAAACCAAACTGCATCTCATCTCAGCAGGCTTTCTCACTAATTAATTGGGCTATGACCCTCTCTGTGACCTTCATCACCTGATCCAGCAGTTTCGTACCTCTGTAATTACATGGGTGAGTCAAAAAGTAATGCCATTTTGTTTAGGACAGGTATAATTACCAACACAGGAACATGTATCATACATCAGAATGAAGCTGGTCTTCTGTGGATCGCATCCCTACTTCTCAAAATAGTTACTGTTTCTCTCAATAGCAATGTTCCACCTTCAAATGAGAGCATGTATCCCTACCCCGTAAAATTCTGTTGACTGTCCTTTGAGCCACTTCTTCACTACCTCCATACTCAACAGATTTAATGCCTTCAGATTATCATCTCTTTGGCACCACGGAAGCGGGTTTGAGAGGAAAACTATTCCAGTGATGAGGAAATGAAAACTGCAGTGAAGAAGTGGCTCAAAGAACAGTCAACAAAATTTTACGAGACAGGGATACATGGTCTCATTTGAAAGTGGAACATTGCTATTGAGAGAAATGGTAACTATGTTGAGAAGTACGTATGTGATCCACAAAGGACCAGCTTCATTTTGATGTATGATACATGTTCCTGTGTTGGTAATTATACCTGTCCTAAACAAAATGACATTACTTTTTGACTCACCCTTGTATTTCTGTCTAAAGCATCACCTTTACCTTTGTAGTAGTTGGCTATGGTGCTGCTATACCAGTCATTGGGTATCACTCCTTCATGAACTCCCTAGTTTAAAATATGTGTGACTAGACCATAACCCACACCACCAGATATTTTAAGCATCTCAGCAGTGATTCCTGATGGGCTGGGGACTTTTCCTAACTTCATATCTTTAATTGCTTTATCTACAAAGGCGCTATCTATTCAGGTAGATGGTCCCTCTACTGGGTCAGCATTTGGCAGACTCTCTTCCTTCCATTCATTCTCCACATTCAGTGGCCTTTCATAATGGCTTCTCCAAGGCACTTCCTTTGCAGAATCATTAAAAAGCAAGTGCATCATCATCCATGTGGACACATTCCTCTCCTGTAACATAACAATTTTCTCTCACACACTGTCATGCAATTCGAAATACTTCAGTTCTTTGGTCCTCACATTGCTGGACATTGGCAAACTTCTTTTCTGCTTTTCTCTTGGCTATGTATACCTGTCGCGCAGTTCCCTGCTACCCCCACTCTTCCAGGTTTTCCAGGCCTGGTTCTTTGCTCTAATGGCCCTGTCTACTGTATTATTCCACTACCATGTTACTCTAGGTCTGGAAGAGACTTTGCACCAGCTGCAGATTTGGTCTGTGGTGCTCAGTAAGTTGTCCTGTAGGAATTTCCAGTTACCCTCTATGTCCGAAGTCTGTAGCTCCTCCTCCCTCTCATCAAATCCCTAAATCTATAACCATGTGAAGGGTTCTTTAGCTTCCTAATCCTTCTTTTCTGGATTGGTCTGCTTCTTGGCATCCTTCTGGCCTCAAGTCTAAAGTCACTAATAACTAGTCTATGCTGGGGGATACATTCTTCACCAGGGAAGAATTTAAGAGCAACCTTGCATCCCGCTGTCTGGTGAGGATGAGATCGATCAGGCTAGGAGAATCGCCTGATTGATAGGTTATCACATGGGTGTCTGGCTTCCTGAAGTTAGTGTTGCAGATTAATAGGTTGCATGCATCGCATAACTCCAGTAGCCTAGTTCCCTCTTCATTTCAGAAACCAATTCCATGGCCTCCGTGAACACCATGGAAGATACCAGATTGCTGTCCAACATGCCATTAAAATCTCCAGCTGCAAAAATGAGGTCATTGCCACTTGTCTTTTATGTAGCTTGTAGAAGGCTATCATAAAAGTGGTCCTTCTGATTGTTTGGTAGGCCCACTTGTGGGGCATAGGCAGAGATAATTGTAGCTATACTATTCTGCAAGACTAGCCTGAACTTAAGCACTCTATCGCATACTCTGACAACATCTATAACCTCATCCACCCATTTCTCTGCAAGAAGTATGCCTACACCCCTTACTCCATCACTGTTACCTTCCCAGAAAATGTTATACCAATGTGCTTTGCCTGTGAGAACCCTGGCTGAAGCTCCTCTCCACCTTACCTCTTGTATGCAGCATACATCAACACGTCTCCATTCAAGCATCTCTACAATCTCACTAGAGCTACCTTTCAGTGTGCCTACATTGACAGTGCCAACTCTAAAAATTGGGAGAGGAATGTGGGAGGAGGCATGAAGAGGGAAGATGTTATTCAGTGCCTGAAAAGAAGGTTTTCATGTTTGTTTCATAGACATGCTACACTTGTTCTCACCTTTGACCAGTCATCATTCAAACTTTCAAGGGTGCTAAGATTCTTGCCCATACTGTGGGTAGGAGTAGGTGTTAGTGGTGTTGTAAGCATAATCATTACAGGCATCGTAAAATTGTAAATTTAAGCATTACTGGTGTTGCAGTTATAAGTAAATAAATAAATATAAAGGAGAATATGAATATCAATATGCCAATGTTAGATTAAGTAGGTGGGCAGCTAAACTAGTTGCATTTGTCATGGGAGAGAGAGGGAGAGGAAGTTGCAGGTATGATAGAGGATACCATCAGTGAGGGTGCGAGTTTCTGGTGAGAGAAGAGAAGAACAAGCATGCCCACACATACACACACACAGAACAAGCATGTGCGCGCACATACACACAAGACAAGCACAAGCACGCATGCACACACAGGAACAAGCACGCACATACAGCCCATTAGCTCTCTCTTTCCACTTCAATACGTCCCTTGAAATTACCGAGTAATTTGTTGACAAACTTCAAGTCAAAACGAAAGATATCTGATTAAATAGGTGGGCAGCTAAACTAGTTGCATTTGTCCTGGGAGAGGGGGAGGAGGAGGAAATTGCAGGTATGAATAGAGGATACCACGACTGAGGGAGGAGGTTTCTGGTGAGAGAAGAAAGATATCCAGTAATGGTGGTGGGAGAAGAGAGATATCAGGTATTGGTGGTGGGGGTGGGAATGGGAGAGGAGAGATATCCGGTATTG
>NC_068981.1:112752417-112753807 GCF_001194135.2 Octopus bimaculoides | reverse complement strand
AAGGTTAATTTAAAATATCCAAATATAAAAATCTAAAAAAAACCATAAAAATTCACATATATATATATATAATATATATATATATATAATTCTGTGTGGAGCAAGAAAAAATCTAAATAAGAAAAATAATTTTGGTTTGAAGAAAAAGTAATGAAAAAAAATTTTTAAATGTTGTGTCAAAAAAAAATCTCAAAGGGGGGGGGGGTGGAGGGCGCCCCCAGGTGAGAAGTGGTCCACTACTAATAAATAGTGGACTGACACAGTCAGTAATGTCAGTCAGCAAGGTACGCTGTTTGGGCCAGTCCCGCAAAGATGACGTAATACACCGTCATAATGCAGGACATAACAGTAAGGGAGAGTGCGACTGAAAGGATACATCACTTTGAAAAAGTTGGTATTTACTTGCCAGCTCCTGTATTTAGCCATGGCCAGCTTCATGTGGCCTTAAGTTGTACAAGAAGGAAGGAAAACTTTAAAATTCTTTTGAAGGAAACAAGCAGTCAAGGGATGTTAATTGCAGATAGATTTTTCACAAAAAATTTGGTAATAAATGAATTATCAAACTAAAAACTTGGTTTTGTACCTTATTTATATATAAAATACTACAATTAGCCATCATTCTTGACGGCATGGGGCTCGGTAGCTACCAACACCCATACAATTTCAATCTACACATTCTAGCACCAGAAAACAGAAAAGAACGGAAACACTGAAACTGAACCCTAAATATAAGAGATATTAAAACTTAGAGCAGAGTTCAATTCTCAAAAGGGGGGGGGAAGATAGGGGAGACTAATTCTAAAAAAGGGAGATGTTGTGGAAGGATTTTGACCATCTCCCAAGCGACTAAAGGTGGACTGAATTAAAGAACTGAGAGCAATTGGAACTTCACGATGGTAAGCAGTCCAGTGTGAACCATGATACAGAGCGTTGAATCTTGTGTAATATTAATGTGTGTCATGCATATACTTTCTTTCCCCCTGCTTCATTATATTATATATCCAATAATCTATATATATAAAAATGAGAAAGTGTGTCTGTCTGTCTGTCTGTCTGTCTGTCTGTCTGTCTGTCTGTCTGTCTGTCTGTCTGTGTGTTTCCCTAAAACTTGAGAACTACACAACCAATTTCATTCAAATTTTACACATGTCTTACTTAGGGTTCTGGTTGTGTTTTAGTCAAAAACAATTTTTAACTTCTTGCATAGTTCGAGCCCACAGCAACATCATATCTCCTCCACTATTTAAGTATTATGTGTTAAAAGTGAAACAAAAACACTCATGTTAAATACTTTCACTTTAAAAATGAAACTATTCCACTAACTGAAACAATCACATTTCGATACTGTAATGACAGATACTTTTACTTTAATGGTGTGTGTATGTATATA
>NC_068981.1:112740696-112750373 GCF_001194135.2 Octopus bimaculoides | reverse complement strand
AAAAACATTCCCAACAATTCAACTTCTCTGGTTGACATTAACACCCCCACCCCCAATAGGGGCCTTCATTCCCACATTTTAGAGCTCCATGAGCTCTATTTTGCAGGAGCAAAATCTTTTTACAGGTTCCAGAAGACTGAAATTTTGGAATATGCGCATAAAGATCAATAGTATGGGATACATGTCTCATGATTAGAATTTTTTTAGGGTGTGTAAAGAGGGAAAGAACCCTCATGTGCAATTTTGATGAAATTCGAATCATATGTATTCCAGTTCCTTACAGAAAATATAACAGAAAAGTCTCATTTTTCAATTGCATGTAACACAGGCAACGCCGGGTATCTCTGCTAGTAGGATATAAAATGGACAAAGAAAGGATTGCAAATATTGTTAATATTGACACACTTTTCCAGATATTATTTGATTATGCCCTTTGCAACATTGAATTCCAAGGGAGACATGGTTCAATTTGTTTATATAGATCTAGCAACACACTACAAAAATGAACAATACTCTTCAAGATCTATTCTAACAAATAAGGACAAAGTTGATCAACTAAATGATGAGATTATGAATAATCTTCATGGAGATTTGATTACTCTTCTTTATGTAAACTCAGAGGAAAAAGAGAAAGTTGTTCTCTCCTTCCTCACATCATCAAAATCAAGATATGAGCCCCAGTATAATGCTTCTCCAAAACTTAGACTGTAGTAAATGTACCACTGCAGTGGTACTCAATGCTAATGACAATTTCATGACTGTTAAAAGCATTAAAGCTGGAATGGTACTAAATATTCTCCAGATTTCTCTTCAACAATTTGTTACCAATTTATCATTCACTCTAAAATTATCACAATTTCACATAGGACCTGCTTTTATTTTGATAAATAAGAGTCAACTTTGAAGATGTGTATATTATAGAATCGGACTCAGTATCTACACAAGGAAAATATCACGTTGCTCTCAGCTGAGTAGATGAACAAACAATCCTGAAAATATTTGTAGATCAAAGAGAATTCAACTGTACAGTTAGAAAGGTACATTATGATATGAATACAGAACTTTGACTTGGAACTTGTTTATGTAGAAAATGTAAATATTGTAGGATGTATATATTGATTTGCAGAATAGGAAATAAAATATTTTTAAAAATAAAATATTTTTAAAAATAAAATATTTTTAAAAATAAAAACTTTTTCTTTAACAGTGTTAAAAAATGTTTAAGTCTTCACTGAGAAAGACAACCCAAATTTTAATAATTCACCCAGTTAAAAGGCACTAATAGAACATATATTATTCAGAAAATGAAATTAGAGCTGAAGTTCCTAATTCTTTCAAAAATACTTTGTATTGTATATTAAGGGTAGCATTTTACATAGATGTACAAAATATTTTAAAGTAATGTTTTGCCTTTTTTCCATCAGTAAAGTGATAGGTATCAGTAGCAAACTAATTTTAAACAAAATATATTCTTTAATAAATTCTAGACCAATCTTTGAAAATAAAACATGAAAAATTGTTTACAATCAAAAAAGTTTAAGCCGTATCCTTTTAAAAGGAATTTACAGGCAACATACCAAATTAATGATCAGGTTGCATGTTTCTTTCAAGAGAACTTTCATCCGATAGGAAGTGCTGTAAAATTTTGATTCAGCCCAGATTGTAGAGATGGTTTCAAAGAGAGGGTAGAAATGGTTGTCTAAATCAGTCCAACTTTCTACTGCCATTTCATCATATATCACTCGTAGCGAGGACAAGAAATTATTGATCACTTCAGCTTCATTTAAGCCTGTAGCAAGAAAATTTTAAAAAAGACAATAAAAAAAACAATAAAACTGAAAACAGAAGAGTGAAATAACCAATTATTATGACAAGTTTCTGCTGTATAGCATCTGAATGATTTAATCAATTAAAATGTCTTAGGATTTACCAACAAAACTCTCCCCACTAAGGAAGCCCATGTTAAACATGCCATTCTATACAACTGAACATGATTTATTGTTTCATTTCTGTCGAGTTTTCACTATTATCAACATGCAAGATTACAGAATAATCCAAAATAAATATTCCAAGTATATTTCAATTGTAACATGAGACTATTCACAATTATATCTTGTTATATATTTTTTGAATGTGCTAATTCACATTGTCATAATCATGCTTTTATAGTACTCACTGACACAGGTGAAAGTGGCATTGTCACCATTTTTGCTACCATTTTAATGTCCACTTTTTCAGATGCCCTTCTGTTGCCATCTCTCACCTATTTCTAAGTGTGCTACCATCCCATGATCAGATATATATAACCAAAAAAAATAACCATAAAATCCTAGTAAACCTCTGTAAAAGGATAAAGAAGTCAATAAAAACAGAGAGGAACAAATACAAAGGGTACAACTAAAGAATAAAGAGCTTGGATGATAATAAAAAAAGATTCGAACACAAGTGAATCTCTTGTGTGCAACTACCTAGTCGAAATCATAGCAGAAGCCATAGTACATTAGAAATGGAGCAAACCACCCCAGGCACACACACACACACACAACACAAGGAAATACAATAGCAAGTGCTCTACACACCAGGACAGCCATCACAGAAATAAGAAAGGCCCTAACATTAACAACCACACAATAATTAAAAATACCAAAACTAATGGTAATTCCAGGACTATTCTGTGGTATAATGCTCCATTTGGGAAACAGATAATGTCCAGCATTCAAAAGCAGTTTTACACAGCGATACCACAGAATATTCAACACACAAAATGTCCGACTCACCTTTTCCACTAACCATAACCGAGTACAGATAATAGCAACACACGATGCAAGAAAACTATCCCACTTCTAAAGGACCAGTGAAAATAGTACACTGGACAAGGAAAATGAACCTATCAAGAGAAATATTGATAATACGAATCCTGACGAAGGGGTAGAAACAGTTAATAATGGAAGGGAACAGGGCACTAACACCAAAATAACACACTGGAACAAGACAGGGTAATAATCTAAGAACCAGCATTCAAAGGGAAACAACCCTAACACATACCAACACCTTCACAAGACAGGAGGCATAAACCACAAGAAATAACAGCACAAAAACGTCTATGCATAGACGGCTTAGAAAAAATACTAGACTGGTAGAAATGAGGACAACAGAAACATCTAGCAGTAGCCATAACACAATAATAGAAACAAGGAATAAGGTCTCTGCAACTGTGCTAGGTGTGCAATATGCCCATTAGGCTTCAGATGTTTGATGAAGAACTGGGTCTATAGATGCAAAATCACTTCTGAGAGAAGGACATACTTCTATATAGAGGCAAGCACTCTAAATTTCAAGAGAAGGCTAGCTAATTGCTTAAATGCTTTTAGGGATAGAAAAAATATGAATAGTACAAGTCTAAACAAACAAGTCTGGTCAATTAAGGACAGGAACCATAGCTATACTATGGAGTGGGAAATAATCAGTAGAGCTAAACCATGTTGGGCAGGAGGAAGTAGATGTGACTTCTGTATGGAAGAATTATACCCAATATTTACATTGCAAAACAAATTACTTAATACCAGGTTTGAACAGTCTTTAAAGTGCTTACAAAAACACAATAAAACATTTAAGAAATTTGAAGAAAGTTCTAGATAACACAATGTCACACCCACAGTTGAATGTGATAGGAAGGATAGAACATATCCTAAATCGAAAAAATTCATGGCCCTCCTTAACAAACCAAGCACATATTCTATCCAATGTATACTGCAAAACATAAACAAGACAGCCAGGAAAATGTATAACTAAAAATATTACACTTGTAGTGAAATATATAGATGGTACAATGTGTTGATGTGGCTGCATGTATGTTATCACAAGAGTTCATAAAGAGATGAAAGAATAAATACAGGATCTATACATATACTACATAAAAATATGTTCTATTTTTCTTTCGATGATGGAATCAAATTGATGGAATCAAATTGATGGAATCAAATTGTAGAAGCTAGATGAAGTAATCTTATGCAGAAAAGTTCAGAGATAGGAAATGTAGAACAACAGCGAAGTGTTGTATACCATACCATACTAAAGCTCATGAAATTTTCTGTATTTTGATGCACATCTTATTTCACAATTTACAACTTGAATATATAAAAAAATGCCATTTTAACATTAGTATACCAGCGTCCTTAAATTAAATGGCACCACTGTATATCCAAGTACATGCATGTATACAAATATACACAAGCACATACATACTCCCACACATACACATACACATATTTATATTTATATATATATATATATATATATATATATATATATATATATATACAGAAACATGTATACCATACTTTCAGTCATATCGGCTTTGGGGCATAGAGAAATAGATGTACATAGCAACGATGTGAACAGCTGTAAGTCTAATTGACTAAGAAGCAAAAAGCCAGGTTGGCAAGCTGTTTTTAATAATGGAACACTAGACATTCTAGAAACTTCCAAGAGAAATACCAAGCTTC
This sequence comes from Octopus bimaculoides, assembly GCF_001194135.2. NCBI lineage: Eukaryota > Metazoa > Mollusca > Cephalopoda > Octopoda > Octopodidae > Octopus > Octopus bimaculoides. The sequence continues at coordinate 112,745,868 of NC_068981.1, read as the reverse complement.
TTGAATAATTAAGAATCACGTTTTGTGACAATGATGGTTTGAGAAACTCAGAATAGGGAGGTTACTTTATGATCTTTCTTGCAATGAAATCATTCAACTATCTATCTACTACTACACATACCCCAAGCAGAGGTAACAGTATACAATAATGAAAGTAGCAAAAATGTATACATCATAAAATGTCAAAACATAGAAACAATGTCACAGTTCAAATGTAATAAATGTTTATTAAATTTTTAGGCCAATGCATATCTATCACTTCTGGCAGTCATAGTATGTGACAGTGGGTGTAAAGGTCATGTTTGTAGTGCTGTGTGTGTGTTTGTTGTCTGTAGTGGGGGTGGAAATAGTTTTTTCTATGTGAGCCCTTTTTAGTCTATCAACAGAAATAGTGTTTATATGACCATTAAGGTCTAAGGTGAAAACTTTACCTGTGTAAGAAAGCACACAGAAAGGTTCTGCATACGGTGCTGTTAATGGATGTTTAACGGCATCATTGCAGACAAAAACATGAGTCCAGGAAGGATAGTCCTTATGTAAATATGTTTTAATGTCTTGTTTTCTGGCGTTCATATGTGATAACTTTGACATATAGTCATGCAAGCGTTCAACAAAACTTGTAGTGTCAATATCTTGCGTGTCTACAGGAACAATTATCTGACCAGGCAGCATCAACGAAGAACCATAAAGTGATCCTGCAGGAGAATATCCAATATCTTCTTTGATAGAAGAGTGGAGACCCAAGAAAACAATAAGAAATTCAATCCATCAAGAATCAGCAGAAGCAGACAGTGCAGCTTTCAGCTGTTGGTGAAATCTTTCAATCAAACCATTCGAAGCTGGGTGGTAACTGGTGGAATGAATGGCTGTGTTCACTTCCTAAAATCTCGGTAAGCTCCTGGAAAAGCTTAGCTTCAAATTGACATCCACAGTCTGCTATTATTGTTACAGGTGTTCCAAAAGGAGAAATCTATTTTGTGACTAAAGCTTGTGCCACAGTTAGAGAAGAGATGTCTGTGAGTGGAATGTCTTCTAGCCAGTGGGAAAAACAGTCGATACAGGTTAATAAAAACATGTAGTCCTGACTCGCAGGACAAGGTCCTACTTTATCAACATGTATGTACTGGAATCGTGCATATGGAATGGAGGAAGTACTTAATGGCGCACAGATATGTTTATGTAGCTTGGATCTTTGGCAATCGACATAGGTACAAATCCAATTAGCTATGTCTCGACACATGCTCAGCCAAACAAAACGAGCTGAAATAAGCTTCAATGTTGCTGTTATACCAGGATGTGAAATATTGTGTAGTGCTGAGAAAACGATACAGTGATGCTTTTCAGGAACTAATGGTCAAGGTTTACCAGAAGAAATATCGCAAAGGATCTGTTTGTTTGATGTCACAACTGGGAAAAATTGCTGGTTGAAAGGAATTAATTCTGGTTGTTAATTTCTTCAGTTGAAAATAGCGTATTAACAGGTAAACAGGATAAAGAATCTGCAACAATGTTTTCAGAACCTGGAATGTGTGGATATCATTCGTGAATTGTGAAATGTAATCCAAATGCTGAATGTCACTCAGAGAAAATTTATTTGGCTTGCAGTGTAAAGCAAAAGATAACAGCTTATGGTCCAGAGAAATTGTGAAGTTTCTACCTTCCAAAATGTGTTCAACTGAGAGGTAAATAGCTAACAGTTCATGACTGAATGCACAAATTTAGATTCAGCTGGTTTTAACTGTTTAGAGAAAAACGCCAGATGTTGCCATTCGCTATGGTGAAATTGTTGAATGACTGCACCAATGCCAACTTCGGATGTGCCAACTACAAGAGAAATTTCAGCATCAGGAATGGGGAGAGTCAACAAGGAGACATGAAAGAGTTTTTGTTTAACATTGTCGAAAGCTTGTAGTTCAGCAGGAGTTAGTGATCTTTTCTGTTTTCTTCTTGCAGTGTTGCAGCAATTTGTTGAGAGGGTATAAAGTTTCAGCACAATGAGGTATAAAACGTTGATAGAAATTAGCTAATTTAAGAAATTGCCTGAGCTGTCTTAATAAAGTAGGAACTGGAAATTTTACGATCGTCTCAACCTTCTCTGGCAAGGGCCTAATTCCATCATTATCAATGGTGTGTCCAAGGAAAGTGAGAGAAGGCATACCGAAAATACATTTGGTAGTGTTGATATGAATTCTGTATTCAGAAAGCCTTTCAAAAAGTTGCTTCAAATGAATTTCATGTTCTTTCTCGAAAGGACTAGTGATGAGATCATCAATATAGGCATAGACAAAACCTGACCCATATGTTGCTCCATCAATGAAATGTTGAAAAGTACTGGCAGTATTCTTCAACCCAAAGGGCATGGTAAGAAATTCAAATGACCCAAATGGAGCTGCAATAGCTGTTTTTGGAATATCATTTTGGTTTACAGGAATTTGATGGTATGCTTATATCAGATCTATTTTTGTGAAAATAGTGCAATCATGCAGAGAAGATGTAAAATCTTGTAGATGTCGTATGGGATACCTATATGGAGTGGTAATAGCGTTGAGTCTTCTATAGTTACTATTAGGTCTAAAATCACCAAATTTCTTTTTCCCTAAATGAAGTGGTGATAACCAGCTACTCTTTGAAGGACAAATTATTCCAAGCTGGAGCATGTGGCTGAACTCTACTTTAGCAGCTTTGAATTTTTCAGGTGGCAAACATGTAGGATGCGAGAAAATAGGACATCCACTGGTGGTTATATGACGAGTAGTTGTATGAGTTGAAGTATTACTATCAAAAGTTAAATTTGTTAACTCAGGATAGGATTGAAGCAAGGCTTAATATTTGTCTTATTCAGCTGCAATAAAAAAATAATGGGCAAACAGAAGTGGAATTGAAATGTCTTCTTAAAGTGCACAATTGTGTACTGCTATCAATAAGTCTCTTTCTTCTGACATCCACTAACATCGAAAAATGATAAAGAAAATCAGCTCCTAAAATCAGGTGAGGAAGGTCAGTAATGATGAAAACTTACTGGAAACTTCATCTGAGATTCAGGTCCACAGTGAGCGAAATCTCACCAACAGTTTTAATAGGAGAGCTGTTGACTGCTTGAAGAGATATGTCAGAAGCGAAAAGTTTTTCTAAAACAAATTTAGATGGCCAGATACTGCAGGACAATTCCAAATAGGATAGAAATTCCTTCTTAGACTCGAAATCTAGTATGAAAAATGCGTGGCTAGGAGAAAATGCACCAGGAACTGTGGTCACACACACAGTTTGGCTTTTGAGTTTTACTGACTTTTAAATGTATGAAATGAATTACATTTCTTAGCTGCAAAACCAAATTTATAATGATACTATCAGAAAGGTCTTGATCTGCTTGGAGAACGGGAATTAGGATGACAAAAACGACATGGTGACGAACTTCTATTAATACGCAAGAGACGAACTTCTGTGACTAGCTTGCCTATAGTCTTCTTCTGTGTAGGTTCACAAAATTCCTTAAATTCAGAAGAAACTGCAGCACAGTTGCAAAGGAGAATTGTTCTGTTCTGGAGTGGATTTTGTATACTCCAAAATCTGCCAACACTGCAAGTCGGTTGACTGTGCTAGCATCAATCAAATGGGTGAGAATACCTTGAACGTGCTGTGGTAATCTGTAGAAAAGGAGTTGTTTAAGCAACTTACTTTCAGAAGGGTTGTCCTCTATGAATTGCTGCATTTTTCTGAGCATCTGTAATGGTGTTAGGTCTCCTAAATGTTTGTCATTAAGAAGTTTTTGAAACTTCTTTTCAGAAGAAAGCAAAGTTCGTCTTAAAATTTTCTCTTTGATTGAAGAATACATTGCATCTCTCAGTGGAGCTGTAATAATATCTTGCAATTTTCCAGTTAATGATGATGGTATAGAACTAAGTAAAAATGGTCTGAATTGTGCTTGTTTGTGGAGTAAAATGCTTCCAAACTGGGCAAACCAGACAACAAAATCTCCTGTGAAAATTGGCAATACAGAATGATTCATGGCAGATATCACCATTTGCTTGAGTTGAAGAAAATTGTGACATGGAGAGTAGTGGAATATAACCAAATATGCCGTGTAGTAATCAAAGGGTCCCCATGTCAGATGGTCACCAATTAATGTAGAGAAATATATAGATGGTACAATGTGTTGATGTAGCTGCAAGTATGTTATCATAAGAGTTCATACAGAGAAGAAAGATTAAATACAAGATCTATACATTTACTACATAAAAATATATTCTATTCTTTCGATGAAGAAATATGGAATCAAACTGTAGAAGCTAGTTGAAGTAATCTTATGCAAGAAAGTTGAGATAGGAAATGTAGAACAACAGTGAAGTGGTGGCTTTCAGTCATATCTGCTACAGGGCATAGAGAAATAGACGTACATAGCAAGAGGAAATAAATTTTAAGGCTGAACAAATTTCCATGTTCTATATCATTATAATTTATTGCTAACATATACCACAGACAATATTACCATCCAGTGAAGCAAACGGAATCAGAGGAATTTCCAGAATGAATGACAACTAACAGTAGTCATAAATGTTAAATATTGATTAATGCGGTTAGCCATAACCTGGAACATCACTGAAAGCAACCACAGTATCCCTCCAAACTCACATCTATAATATGTGCGTGTGTGTAAGTGCACATATATATATATGGGAGAATTTACAAAAAAACAACAGACGAAGACAGGTGGTGTAAACAACAAACGAATGTATTAGTTTAACGTTCAGGAATAGAGAAAGTCTTTGACGTTTCGAGCTACGCTCTTCAACTGAAAGGAACACAGAAAGAAATAAGGAGAGAAACAAGGAGAAAAAAAATATAAATGTAGTGGTCAGCGATCTATCATGGCAAATGCCGGACAGAAGGATCACATAGGAGAGCTAAGAAAAAGGAGAGATAACAAAGGGGAGATAACAAAGAAGTGGTGAACCCAAGACGAGAAGCTATGTGTGTGAGAGAATGCTGGTGATCTTAAAGTATGTAGGTGTGAAGGTGGGGAAGGGAGTTGGTCAGTGCTAGTGTGTTGTGAAGTGATGTGTTGTGTGATATGGTGTAGCGTGGTGTGATGTGAGAGTGTTGGGAGGTGGGAGGTGGGAGGTGGTGAAGGCGAAGGTGGGGGAGGTGAGAGTGGGGAAGGCATGGGTGGAGTGT
>NC_068981.1:112735156-112736075 GCF_001194135.2 Octopus bimaculoides | reverse complement strand
ACTACTACTATTGTTATTACCATGACTGCTGCTAGTTATTTGACAGCTACCACTCCAAGAATCCCTCCCTGACCACTATTTAATTTACTAAAACAGATAGTAGTAATCTACTAAAAGAACCAGTTGGAATTACCATGTTCAAGGATAGGACCACGTGCGCATGCAAGAAATAACAGTAAACTATGAATGTCATTCTTAATTTTAATTTCAATTTTATTTTATTAATAACCCTTTTCTCTTCACACATATTTTATATTCATTTTTGATAAGGTTTTTCAAAAAACCGAAACATGTAAATTAATTAAAACACCCCAAAAATGTTTTAAAAAAGCGGCATTTTCATTCTTATTCATTTTCAATATATATATATATATGTATACACACATATAAATTTGAAATGGGCGATTCTTTCTACTCTTGGTATTCATGGTCAAACGGCCGGGTGGAATTGCGCAAGAAATTACACAGATGTGTAGAATGATCCATTGGTGTTGCTGGGTTTTGTATTTTTTGTAGCTCCGAAGGTTACTGAGATAATCTAATATAATAATACTCATGTGTTTATGAATGAGAAAAGAAGAGGTGATACATGAATAAGGAAGGAAGGGGTGATGTCATACTTGGTAGTGGGATGATGAAAATTGTATGCTGAAAAAAATAAATCAAACAGCTTTTCAAATTTGTGTGAATATGTGTGTGTGTGTGTAAAAGGGAGGGGGCATGTGAATATGTGTGTGTGTGTGTCTGACTGTCTGTGTGTGTGTGTGTGCCCGCAATGGAAGTGAGATGGTTCATCTTTGTTCACTTAGTATTAGCACTTATTTTTAGATGTGGTTGAATCATGGTTGTTTCTTTTTTTCTTTGATGGTCAGTTTTTTTTAGAGTTTTGATAGAAAAACATAATTCTAAAATTGTTTTT
>NC_068981.1:112729563-112735110 GCF_001194135.2 Octopus bimaculoides | reverse complement strand
TGCTGTTATATATGTATTTATATATATATATATATATATATATATATATATATATATATATATATATGTGTGTACTATATATATTGGCTGACCAAGAACGCTAAGATTTTTCAATTCTATTTTACTATTACCGACATTTGCTGTTTTGTTAAATTATGCTACCCAAATCCCCCAAAAATATTTTTTTCCCTTGTGTTCTGACCACCCTAACTCTGGCACTGCCTCTCTCTCTCTCTCTGCCTCAATCTGTCTCTCTCTCTCTCTCGGCCTCACTGTCTGTCTTTCTCTCTCTCTCTCTCTTTCGATTACCACTCACTTCACCAAGACTTCCTCCAACACCACCATCACCCTATATAAACTACCGCACGTATTCGGATTCCCCTACTTGATTTTTAATAACTCCACCGAAAGAATACATATCCAGAAGATGCTCTTGTCTAAATTTGCTTTCTTTTCAGGTAGATTATGCTACTGTCCCCCGTCCCAGGGTCTCACAGGCCTACACCTCCCACACCCTCAGTGTTGGCACACTCAATGTCAGCACACCGAAAGGCAGGTCTGGTGAAATTGTTGTGATGCTTGAACGAAGATGTGTTGATATCTGCTGCCTCCAAGAAGTAAGGTGGAGAGGAGGTTCCGCTAGGTTCCTCACAGGCAAAGAACACAGGTACAAAATATTCTGGGCAGGGAACACAGACGGGGTCGGGGGCGTGGGTATACTTCTTGTGGAGAAATGGGTGGATATGGTAATCGAGGTAGTCAGAGTATGCAACAGAATACTTAAGATTAGATTAGTGCTTCATCATGGGTTAGCAACCATTATCTCGGCCTATGCACCTCAGCTGGGGATACCTGATGGAAAGAAAGACCGATATTATGACACCCTCTTGCAGACTACATCATTGACAAATGACAGGGACCTTCCCTTTCTGAGTGGTGACTTCAATGGACATGGACAACATACAGGGGGCTTCCATGGCATACATGGAGGCTACGGTTTTGGTTCCCGCAATGAGGAGGGAACCAGGCTGCTGGAATTCCGCGATGCAAATGATCTTACGGTTTGCAATACTAACTTCAGGAAACCTGTCACTTACCATTCTAGCAGATACACTAGCCAAATTGACTACATTAACGCCAGAAAAAGGGAAATATGACTGCTTATAAATGCCAAAACCTTCCCAGGCGAAGAATGTACCCCACAACATAGCCCTGATCCTGAAGTCACTAATTACCAGTCTAAGTGGTTGGCCAGAAGACAACCAGCATGGAGGAGAAGGGTCTAGAAGCTTAAAGATCCTGCGAATGGACAGAGATTTAGAGATGTATTACTTGAAGCCTTTGACAAAATAGAAGGGGATATAGCTTCACACGGTGAAGAAGGCAACTGGAGGATTTTACGGGACAACCCGCTGAGGGTCACTGACAAGATCTGTGGATGGTGCAAAATCCCTTCTCGACCCAAAATAATGTGGTGGTAGAACAATGTTCATGACAGGGCTATTAGAGAAAAGAAACACGCTTAGAAGGAGTGGAAGAACGGGGTAGCAGGGAATGCCGTAGGAAAGAAATGTGTCCGCACGGATGATAGTTCACTTGCACTAAACGAGGATGCAAAGAGAGAGGTTTGGAGACGCCACTATGAAAGGTTGCTCAATGAACAAAATGAATGGGAGAAAGAGAGTCTACCGAATGTCGACCCAACAGAGGGACCAGCTAGCCGAATTGACACTATCTTGGTAGATAAAGCAATAAAGATTATGAAGAAAGGGAAAGCCCCCGGCCCATCAGGAATCACCGCCCAAAATATCTGGCGGTGTTGGCTATAGCGTAATCACCTGTATAGTTAACCAGGTGATACAAGAAGGAGTCATACCCAATGACTGGTGTGGCAGCACCATTGTCAACTGTTACAAAGGTAAAGGTGACGCTTTAGATACAAATAATTACAGAGGTATCAAGTTGCTGTATCAGGTAATGAAGGTCACAGAGAGGGTCATAGCCCAACTAATTAGGGAGAGAGTCAGTTTAAATGCGATGCAGTTTGGGTTCGTGCCAGGGAAAAGCACCACTGATGCCATATTTCTGGTAAGACAGCTGCAGGAGAAATACCTAGCCAAAGATAAACCTCTGTAACTGCCTTTGTTGACATGAGAAATCCTTTGACAGGGTCCACTAATACCTTATCTGGTGGTCAATGAGGAAACTAGGGATAGATGAATGGTTGGTGAGAGCTGTGCAAGCCATGTACAGGGACACTGTCAGTAAAGTGAGGGTTGGCAACGAGTACAGTGAAGAATTCCGGGTAGTAGGGGTCCACCAAAGTTCAGTCCTCAGCCCCTTCCTATTTATCATAGTCCTCCAGGCAACGACAGAGGAATTCAAGACAGGATGCTCCTGGGAGCTCCTCTATGCTGATGACCTTGCTCTAATTGCTGAGTCACTATAAGAACTAGAGGAAAAGTTTCAGGTGTGGAAGCAAGGATTAGAATCCAAGGGCCTTATAGTCAACCTAGCTAAAACCAAATTCCTAGTAAGTAGGAAGGTAGACAAACCACAAATCCCTTCAGGTAGATGGCCCTGCTCGATCTGTAGAAAAGGAGTAGCTAGAAACTCCATAAGATGTACCCAGTGTAAGCTATGGACATATATATGGTGTAGCAATATCAAAAGAAGGTTAACTGGGAAGATAAGTTTTGTATGTGGCAGGTGCTCAGGGGCAATAAACACTGAAAATGTGCAGAGAACAACTTCTGCCACATTCCAGGGAGAAAAACTAGAAGTAGTTGATAGCTTCCGTTACCTAGCTGACCAAGTCAGAAGAGGGGGTGGGTGCACTGAAAGTGTAGCTGCTAGAATAAGAATAGCCTGGCCAAAGATCAGAGAGCTCTTACCTCGGCTGGTGACAAAGTGCCTCTCGCTCAGATTAAAAGGTAGACTGTATGACACAAGTGTACAAACAACAATGCTATATGGCAGTGAAACATGGGCCATGACTGCTGAGGACATGCATAAGCTTGCAAGGAATGAAGCTAGAATGCTCCGCTGGATGTGTAATATCAGTGTGCATACTGAACAGGATGTAAGTCCCTTCAGAGAAAAGTTGGACATAAGAAGCATCAGATGTGGTGTGCAAGAGAGACAATTGCACTGGTATGGTCATGTGGCAAGAATGGATGAGAATAGCTGTGTGTAAAATTGCCAGACCCTAGCAGTTGAGGGAAACTGTGAAAGAGGTAGACCCAGGAAGACCTGGGATGAGGTGGCAAAGCATGACCTTCGAACATTATGCCTCACCAAGGCAATGATTAGTGACCGAGTCCTTTGGAAATATACTGTGCTTGAGAAGACCCAGCAAGCCAAGTGAGACCATAACCTGTGGCCTATGCCAGTGGTGTAACCAGCCCACTTAGGCGTACATTTCTTTCATTGGACATTAAACTCTGCTTGCGAAGACCTGTTGAGGCAAGTGAAATCGAAATTGAAATCAGTTAGATGACTGGCAACAGTGCTAATGGGATGCTAACACCACCATCCGAGCATGATCGTTGCCAGAGCAGCTGACTGGCTTCCGTGCTGGTGGCATGTAAAAAGGACTATTCGATCTTACTGGTATTTGTGCCGGTGGCATGTGAAAGAACATTTGACCGAGGTCGTTGCTAGTGCCACTGGACTGGCTCCTGTGCAGGTGGCACATAAAAAACAACCATTTCAGTGTGGCCATTGCCAGTACCGCCTCACTGGCCCTTCTGCCGGTGGCACGTAAAAGCACCCACTATATTCTCGGAGTGGTTGGTGTTAGGAAGGGCATCTAGCTGTAGAAACTCTGACAGATCAGATTGGAGCCTGGTGCAGCCATCTGGTTCGCCAGTCCTCAGTCAAATCGTCCAACCTATGCCAGCTTGGAAAGCGGATGTTCAACGATGATGATGATGATGACAACTGTGAGTATGAAAATAAATATATTGTATATATATCTATACTATACACGTATATATAGTATGAATATATATATATATATATATATACTATATCTCTGACTTCACATATTAGCAAAGTCATGGAACGAATTGTCAGAAGGAGATTGATTGCGTTCCTAGAAGAAAATGACTTGCTGAATGAAACCCAGCATGGTTTCCGTCCAGGTAGAAGCTGCCTCACGCAGCTCTTGCAACATTATGACTGGATCCTGAAGCAGCTACTTCACCATTCAAATGTTGATGTGATATATCTCAACTTTGCAAAAGCCTTTGACAAAGTTGATCATAGCATGGTATATCACAAGCTGTGAAACCTTGGCATAGCTGGTAAATTAGGAGAGTGGCTGAATGGTAAAAGTCAGATAGTTGCAGCCAATGGAGAATTATGTAGGGAAACGCAAATATTGAGCTGTATTCCACGAGGAACTGTCTGGGGCCACTATTGTTCATAGTAGCCCTTCTGGACATGCCCACGGTCACTTGAACAACCACTGTCACTAGCTACACTGATGACACAAAACTATATCAGGTAATAAAGAATCCTGATGATGTCATAAGCTCACAGAATGATTTAAATGCAATAAACCAGTGGGCAGAGCAAAATAATATGCAGTCCAATGCTAAAAAGTTTGAAATACTGTGCTACAAGTCCACAAGTGCTCCCCAACTGGCATACACAGGATTTGGAGGTACTGCAATTCCAGAACCACAAACAGTGAGAGACCTGGGCATCAGCATGTGTAGTGATGCATCATTTCACATGTACATTGTCAAGTTGACATGACAGGAAAGTGTAGACAACTGGCAGGGTGGACACTGAGGACATTCGGAACAAGGGATCAAAATGTCATGTTGACTCTATGGAAGACATTTGTTGAGCCACCTAGACTATTGCTGTCATTTGTGGTCACCAAACAGTGTCAATCTAACAACAGAACTCGAGGCAATTCAGCGTCACAATACAAAAAAGATCGCCATAGTCCATCAGATGAATTACAGGGAGCAACTGAAGGCACTAAGTCTCTACTCCCTGGAGCGCAGGTGGGAGAGATATGTAATAATTTACATATGGAAAATACTGGAAGGACTGGTACCAAACTTTGGTATCAATACTACATGAATGCCCACACATGTCGCCACTGCATCTCATATAAGAACAAGGTATTGCAACAGCCTCGGTTTCAGAGGACCTCAGATCTTTAATGCCCTGCCAAAACAATTGAGAGACCTGAAAGACATGGATGTAGAGGTCTTCAAAACAAAACTCGATGCTTTCCTATCCACGATACCAGACAAACCGATGGCTCAAAATGAGACACAGTTGAGGGCAGCGATGTCAAATTACTTATACACCAGATGTGCCATCGAAAGTCTTGATTGGACATCAGCTGATGGAGAATAGCCATGCAAGGAATGTGTAGAGAGCACAGCATAAGGAGGAAAAGTCATGGTGGTGCTCCAGCACGACAGCAGCCACTTGGCTGAAACGTATAAATAAATAAGTAAATGTACAATATATATATATATGTCATATATATACTCTATAGTATGTACACATACATATATA
>NC_068981.1:112728561-112729368 GCF_001194135.2 Octopus bimaculoides | reverse complement strand
ATATATATATATATATATATATATATATATATATATATACTATACATATATATATATAAAAGTTTTTTTTTCATAATGAGATAAAAAACCAAGGCTGTGAAGATTTTAGAACATTTATAAATGGAAGGTCTTACAGCTGTTTCCAGGATATTTATTATATCACTTCATCGAAGACGGTGTGAGAAAATAGTTAAGCAATAATTAATTTAGATAAGATATGAAATAGAGAGTAAAGTGGAGGAATGAAAATAGATGTGAGATATGCAGGGATATTGCATTTGTAGATCCATTATTTAGGCACAATGGGATACATATAAGATTCCAATACCAATATGTATACCATTCTGCCTAAATAATGGATCTACAAATGCAATATCCCTGCATATCTCACATCCATGTTCATTCCTCCACTTCACTCTCTGTTTCGTATCTTATCTAAATTAACTATTGCTAAACCATTTTCTCCCACCGTCTCCTATGAAGGGATATAATAAATATCCTGGAAACAGCTGTCAGGCTATCTATTTATAAATGTTCTAAAATCTTCACAGCCTTGGTTGTTTAATATGTCATTCTGAAAAAATTTATTATATATACACATGCTGATATATGACCTACGTTGGACTCCTTATTCGCATAACCACCAGACCTGGAGCTTAACTATGGTCTATCCATAGCACTTATTCAACATTACCTGACACCTTTAGGTCTTACTGACACCATAACCTCTCATATCCTATATATATATATATATATATATGTGTATACAATGTATATATACTATATATATATATATATATATATATA
>NC_068981.1:112727986-112728413 GCF_001194135.2 Octopus bimaculoides | reverse complement strand
ATTTTATATATATATATATATATATATATATATATATATATATATATATACAGTATGTACAGTATTTATATATATATATAAATATATATATACTATATACATATAGGCGCAGGTGGGACTGTGAGGTAAGTAGCTTGCTTACGAAACACATGGTCCTGGGTTCACTCCAAGTGCGTGGAAACTTTGGGAAAGTGTCGTGTACTATAGCATTAGGCTGACGAAAGCCTTCTGAGTGGATTTGGTTCGAGGAAACTGAAAGAAGTCCATCATATGTGTATATATATGTATATGTGTGTATATGTTTGGGTATCTGTATTTGTCCTACCACCGTCACTTGACAAATGATGCTGGTGTGTTTACTTCCTTGCAAATTAGCAGTTTGGCAAAAGATACCGATAGAATAAGTATTAGGCTTACAAAGAATAAG
>NC_068981.1:112726985-112727886 GCF_001194135.2 Octopus bimaculoides | reverse complement strand
TTGGAGCAAGTTGTACTCAGACCAACTAAGGAGAATAACATTGTGGATCTCTGGTTCACAAACAATATGGACTTTGTTCGTCATGTGAAAGTGACACCAACTTTAGCTTCAGATCACAACATAATAGAGCTGTTTATGTATGGACCAAAAGTAAACAGAGACATGCAGCCTGAAGGAAGCACCCGAAATCTCTTCAATGTGAAATTCCAGGAAGCAGACTGGAAATCGATCCAAGAAGAGATCCTCAGACAGGACTGGCAGAAATGTCTCTCCACACCAGACATTGGTATGAAACTAGAATATTTCATGTCTGTTATGCAAACCATATGCCAGAAATATGTCCCTGAGTGCAAGGCCAATACAAAAAGGAGCAAAATTCCAAGGGAGAGGAAGATCCTCATGAGACGACGGACAAAGGTTTCAAATCGCCTGAACCAACATTCCAAAGGCAGCAAAAGGTCTTGCCTGAAAACAACACTGATAGAGATTGAAAGAAACCTACAACAATTCTATGTAAGGGAGAGAGCAGAGACTCAAAGGCCTTCTTTCATTTTGCAAAAGAAACAGCCTCAGTGTGCTCCAAGGTAAGATCCCTCTTCGAAAAGGATGGCTCCCTCACAGATAGTCCAACCAGTATCAGTGAGGTACTGCATGATCAGTTCAAAAGTGTCTTTACCACCCCATTGGAACTCAGACAAGTGAACGAACCAGTGGACTTGTTTGCCACCTCACCTATAACCAGTGAGGCAGTTACAGTGGGATACATCGACATTAGCGAAGAAGATATACTACTAGCCATAGATGAGGTGGATGCAAACTCAACTGGTAGTCCTGATGGAACAACACGCACGCGCACACACACACACACACAGACTCATGTATATATATAGTCAGGCAAGAT
>NC_068981.1:112724030-112726901 GCF_001194135.2 Octopus bimaculoides | reverse complement strand
CACACACACACACACACACACACACACACACACACACACACACACACTAATAATAATAACTGATGATGGAAACAGAACATAGGTTTGGTATTATTTCTTATTCAGTATGCCGATCGTTTTGACTCATCCAACAACTGTCTGTTATGAGTAGGATTTTGAACATTTGTGTTGCAATAATTTGCGCAGTTTGTTACATCAGTTGTATTCAGGCACATGCATAAAGAAGAGTATGTCCTTCTAGAAATACTCAGTAAATAACAGAAATATACCCTAACTGTGGATGGCACCAGGTAGCCCAAACTGTAAATGTGCTTTACTCGACACACTAATTGACATATACCCATTAGTCAAAAAAATTACATATTTATATACAGGGTGTCCCGAAACTAAGGCAACTGAAATTTTGGGCTTTAATAACTATCAATGAATGTGATATGAAAATTATACATGATTATAAAACCTTAATGTGTCTTCTTTTTGTTTCAGACTAAATAAATTCAGATTTATAAATTAGATAATGGCTATAGACCAAAGGAAAATCATAGCCCTCCTCAAAGGAAGCAAAAGTAATAGAGCTATTCAAATAGATGTGGTAGTGTCGTAATTGTTTCTCTTTTTTCATTGCATTGCAATGCTCAGACCTGAAATATAACAATATTTTGCTTTGGCAAAATTGTAAAATGTTGGTTGCCTCAATTGTCGGACACACTATATATATATATATATACACACACATATATGGGGAGTGAGAGAGTGAGGATATAAGGAGTTTTTGTCAGGATGACTCAAACTAATAAGTATGCATTCTGAGTGCTCAAATATGTGTGCCACCAAAATTCCAGTTTGAACAGTAGTTGAAGTGAATGTGAATGTCTCGTTCAAAATGGATAAAAGTGGCTACTCTTTAAGTCAGTAGGTGTAGTCAAGAATTAGTCAACACAGAACAAGGTTATTTTATTTCATTTAATTCATTCTCAATTTAACTACATAACAAATGGTAAAAAATAGGCAAAAATAGTCTCTGACAGCTGTTTCTGAAATATTCCAGCTATTGGAGCATTGAATTGAGTGAAGACTCTGTAATTTGGGTATTCTGTCATTGGAGAGATATAGGTTAGACAGTGGAAAAAGGTTTCTCAGCAATGATATTTGTTGTGGTTCATTATATCCAAGAGGGTGGGAGGGTCCAATTAAATCTGAGATGAGGTATAACTAATACATTCTGGTGAGAAAAAAGATAGATAGGTAAGAACATTGTATTAGAGATATACTGTTTAGTATATGGGGGTGGGGATCAGTCCAGAGAGAAGGGGAAAGGAATAAATAATACATTCTGATATGAGAAAGATAGGTAGATAAATAAAAAAAATGGTAAGGGCTTTGTAATAGAGGGATATTTTTGTCTTAGGGAAATTAGAGGAAGTGAGTGCAAAGGGCTAGTAAACTGGCATTCCCATCCAAAGAAGTTAGGGGGTGAGGGTGGAGGCAGATGTAAAAACCCAACAGATAAGAGAGAAAATAAAACAAGGCAGATGCTAAAAACCCTCCTCACAATCTGCAGCTGGACAAATTTAAATCAGACAACCTAAATATGAATAGGAATGGTGATGTTATGCCTCCATTCATCTTCCCACATGGCCTCAGACTCAACACAGATACAACATGGAGGTCTACATCATGGTAGTGCTACACTGGGTCAAGAGGCTGCAGGCAGACCCTGTGTCTGGCAACAGGACTCTGCTCCATGCCACACAAGCAGGAGAACCTAGTCATGGCTGTCAAACAATTCCTTGTGATACCTAAGATGAACTGAAGGCAAGCATTATGGTAGTTTTATGTGTAGATCACAGGTCTTTGAAGTGAGTGAAAATACTATATCTTTATTTACAATGTCTTCGATCGTAAGTTATAACAAATATTGTTTCTTAATTAAAAGCTATAATGATAATCTCGTTACTTATAACTTAATTATAAGTATTTATCACTAAGCATAACTCTTAGTTTAGGCTGCATAAATGTTATGATGTATACATACCAAGACGCTGAACGTGCGTTCATACATACATGTATGTTGAAGATATGGATTATATTTTTTTTACTGTTATACATAAAAAAATACAGTTTCATTAATATACAGAAATAAATTCAACAAGTTGAAAGAAACGAGAAGTAAAAGGAATTAAATTTCTATATTAATTTATTATATACATTTTTTGGCATTTATAGAACATTTAGAAATAAAGTCATTTCGTCGTAGAGAATTACGACTTAAATTTTATACTAACTAATCTTTCATTCTAGCTATAAGAGTTCACAACAATTCAATATTGTCGGATTTGAGTATTGAACATGGCATATAAATTAGCCAATACTCGAAAGGGTGAGTGTCGTGGATTTGAGTGGCCGTCCAACGATTACTGGAGAGTTTGCCGAAAATCAGGGTTTATATAACTGTTCATACGTGAATCCACGTGAAAGACTTCTTCAACAAAGTTCAGAATTCGTATATGGACAGTAATTTTCAACCAATGAGAAATCCATAATTTTTCATGTTCGGGCAAACGAACTTACGTTCTCTCTCCACCTCTTATGAGTTTGCTACAGTAGCATGCGTCACAAGGAGACTGTCCAAAAAAGTTGCAGGAGATTCCGAAGTCATCTGAAGGCTGTGGGTGAAGCCGATGGAGCTTTTATTGAATAAATTTACTCTTTAGTATTTCAAGATATTTTTATGTAATTTTGGTAAAAATTTCTTTTAAAATGAGATATCAGTGTCATTTTCATTTTTGTGTGATTTATGTTCTGAAAATAATTTACCCAATCAAATTCAAATGCTTATTTGTCAAATTAAATTATGTTAAATCATATATT
>NC_068981.1:112719281-112724020 GCF_001194135.2 Octopus bimaculoides | reverse complement strand
TTGTGATGTTTTTGCAGCTTTAATAAAAAAATGTGTGTGTGTGTGTGTGTGTATATATATATATATATATATATATATATATATATATATATATATAAACATACATACAGGGTGCGATGGGTAAATTGTCGTCATTTTATACTTTTAACTTAGTGCGCATTGTTTGTTCTTGATTTTGTTGACTACACAGTATAGTCGGCAACAAAAGGACTCTCTCTCAGAGTGAAAGGTAGATTGTATGATGCTTGGTAGTGAGACATGGGCTCTGAATGCAGAGGACATGCATAGACTGGAGAGGAATGATGGTAGTGTGCTCCACTGGATGTGCATGCAACATCAGTGTGCATGTACAACAAAGTGCAAATGTGTTGAGAGAAAAGTTGGACATAAGAGGAATCGAATGCAACATTCAAGGGAGAAGACTATGTTGGTTTGGACATGTGATGGCTATGGATGACGACAGCTGTATAAAGAAGTGTCAATCACTGAGAGTTGATGACTCTTATCGAAGAGGGAGACCCACGAAGACATGGGATGAAGTGGTGAAGATCAATCTCAGGATGTTGAGCCTCGCAGAGGAAATGACAATGGACTGAGATGTTTGGAAATATGAGGTTCTTGAGAAGACCTGCCCATGTCAGTGAAACTGAGTTCTAGAAGCACTCTGTGTTCCACCCACACACAAGAATAAAGTTGTTTACACACCCACTCCAACAAACCAAACTTCATCTCTTCTCCCCAAACTGCTTCTCTTCTCTCCCTCACATTTCTTCTTTCATGCACTATGATTACGTAAGGCAACAGATTTAAACTTTTTTCTGTTACAGACATGTTAACTACTGATTCCTACCAAGTTTCTAAAGCTAATTTCAGATCTGATATCTAAATTTCTCTACCCTGTCCAGATTTTGTGTAACCGAGAACCCCAACTTTTAATTTTTTTCTCACCTGCTTCTATTACAAAAGCTTTCTTAGCCATTTTTCCATGCTATGTTTTATGTTAACCCATACTGAAATGATTAGTGAACAGGGATGTTTTACCTCCTTTTTCTGGTTTAATACTGACAGCTGAATTCTGTTAGTGAGTAACCACTCCTGTGCCCAACCAAACATATTAGTATTTTTTTGTTACCATCAAAAACCAACTTCCTGTTCTTAAGTGAAACTTTGATGTTTCCTCTTCCTTTGTTGCTTGTTGGATGATAAGCGCTCCTTCTGCAGGAACTGACAATACAACAATAATTGACTTGAAATTAACTTGGTATCTGTTTTCCATAACTGAGATCTGTTGGTGGAAGCGCTCACCATGCTCATCATTCATAGCCCCAATGTTAGCTGGGAAGAAGTCAAGATGAGAGTGTAAAAAATACATTTTCAAAGACATGTTGCATCCCATTTTTCAAAAGATTTAAGCATGTTTTGTATGACTTCATGATAGTTTTCAGCTTTGTGGCTCCCACAAATATTTTTGACAACTTCAACAAAAGATGTTCATACTCCTAGTTCATTCTCATTTAGATTAAATGGAAATGATGAGTCATGGATAATACTCCAGATCTGTGGTTCATTGAAAAATCCAACTTCTAGCTTAGCATCTGTCAATATCCCTTTCAATTTATCCTTTAAATATTGGAAACCACTACCTTGATGATCTATACCTTCATGAAATTTTTCATTAGGCCAAGTTTAATGTGAAGTGGTGGAAGATGTACTTTCTGAGTATCAATAGTGCTGGGTGTTTCACATTTTGTTTACCAACATGTTCAGTTCTAGATGGCCAATCATGCTTTTTGTAGTGGTTCTTGTCATCTCTGCTGTTCCATAGACACAAAAAGCACATATGCTTTGTGTAGTCCAACTGTAATCCAAGAAGTAATAATACAACTTTAAGATTGCCACAGAGGTTACATATGTTGTCCTTATATTTGATGAGTCTTAGCAGCAGTTCCATTGATGCATAAGTTCCAGTAGCATGTGCTACTGGTAATGAAGGTTTTTCATTGCTGTTGTGCAGTAATACAGCTTTATGGCTAGCTTTACTAGAGTCAATGAACAGTCTCCATTTTTTTGGATCATATTGAAAGTCAACCCTTTCCATCAGGCCTCTGATATCGTGGCATGAACAAGTGCATTCCTCTTGTAAGTAAAATGATGAAAACTGCAGATGGTAAGAGTGGAAATGGCAAACTTTGGTTTTTGACTGGAGAAAATTCCATTCTTGAAGCAACTCTACTTTTGGTAATTCCTAATCGTGCACTAAGTCATTTAACACCTACTTGATTTAACAAATGTGGGGAACTAGTTGCATCTGGAACATATACGTCATCTTTCCCTATTTCTATATTACTAGCAGAATCTTGAGATGAATTGCTGTCTTGAACAACCATTCTACTTGACTGTCATGTAGTGACTGATCAATGGGCCATTACTATTCTCTTGACTCAGTGTTGCTAACTTGGGATAAATTCTATTGATCAAAATCATTAGAATTTGTATGTAGTTGGCAAGCAAAAATTGCTTTAACCTTGAAAAGCAAGTTTCATACTACTGGCATTAAGACAATTAAAACCAAAATCTGTAATGTGGTAGGAAATTTTACTAAGTGTAAAATGCAAAGCATTTTACACAAAATCTGGACATGATAGAAAAAATCTAAATATAGATTTGAAATCAGCATACCAAAATTAGCTAAGAACATCTATTTGATCTTCTGTAACAAAAGCTTTGTTGCCTAGTGTTATCTCTCATTCCCCAATTCTGTCCTTACTGCCCTATTCACTGTATGATTACTATCCCATAATCCCCCACCCTCTCTATATACCCAGATTCTTACCAGTCACTACATTCACCACTCCCATCTTCACTCCCTACTCACACGTCTTTGGCAATAACTTGCCACTTATATTATGACTTCTGTACCTTGAGGTATGCCCTAGCACTTGCCACCATCTATCTCTTTCTTCCTTTACTCTAGCATCCCATTTATGTTCTGATCCCTGTTCCTTGTGAGTATGCCCTGGTACTTAGCCACCATCTCTCTCCTGCTCTCTCTTGCACTCTTGCTGTTTTCCACTCTCTCTCTCTTTCTCTTCCCTCTGTCTGAGTAACCATGCATCTCCTTTACAGCAGCACACCTGTTTCTGTCCTCATTCTTGATCTCTCTCTCTCACTGTGTAACCATGTGCCTTCTCTACAGCAAGATACCTGTTTCTGCCTCTTTGTCACACTTTAACCTTTCATCATCTGACACAAGATCACTTCCTCCAATGACTCCTCTCCTCTCAAAGTTCTTTGTCTTGCAAGTTACTTGGTGACCCTGCCAGTGCTGGTTCTATATAAAAAGTATCCAGTCTACACTGTAAAGTGGTTGGTGTTTGGAAGGGCATCCAGTTATAAAAACCATGCCAAAACTGACCTTGTCATTGCTGGTGCCATGTAAAAAGTACTCAGTTCACTTTGGTAGGTGATTGGTGTTTGGAAGGGCATCCAACTGTAAAAACGTTGTCGAAACAGACACAGATGTTTGGTGCAGTCTTGTGCCTGGCTAGCTCCTGTCAAACCATGCAACCCATGCCAGCATGGAAGGCAGACATTAAATGATGATGACCTTTTTTCAGCTTCTGTCTACCAGTTCCATTCACAAGGCTTTAGTTGGCTTGAGGCTATAGTAGAAGACACTTGCCCAAGGTGCCATGTAGTTGGGAAGCAAACTTTTTACCACATAACCTTTCAAAAATTTCTTTTTCCTTTTTACCAAAAAGACTTCTCCCAACATTTTTAGGTGTGTAGTGCATAGAAAATTGGCTAAGTTTGGTCCAGATTGGTGGGGTAAAAAAAGGTCATAAATGTTCAAATGTTTTTTTTTTCATAAAGGCTGTGGTGAAAGAAATTTTGAAAATCAAAATGGAGAAGAATCTAACTTACATGGGCATCCTGATCAGGAACTCCCACCATTTATAACCATTTTTAATAATCCAATAACATTGTATTGAAATGGTATCTCAGGATTTATTTAGTTCTATACCAACTACAAATATGCAAAGCTCAAGTGCCTGTGGTTTGTACTTTTGGATTTAGCTTGGTCTGAAAATACCACGAAATTTATTTTTTGTTACATGTAACAATATTTCAAAAAATGTGAAAAATAGTTTCATTTTTAAGAACCTGACAAAAATAGGCCACAGCTATACCATGGACACTATTAATTTGTGTAATTTGAAAATGATTATCACCTTAGTTTCAAAGATATGACATCACAAATATGGTTAATTATTTGTTTAGGCCACTTAAGCAAAATTTCATTCAATTTACTGACCATTCAAATGGTCATATCTCTTAAAATATTCATTCAGATTTCATAAATGAGGTGTCAAAATGTTTCTTTTTGGATGCTCTCCAAGATAACATACAGTAGAAATTACATTTAAATATTTTCAAAAATTCATAGTGATGCCTATTAACAGTTCAGTTTCTTCATTTACTCTGCATATTGTGAGAATATTTAAAAAATAAAAGGTACAATCCTCATCATCATCATCATCATCATCGTTTAACGTCCGCTTTCCATGCTAGCATGGGTTGGACGATTTGACTGAGGACTGGTGAAACCGGATGGCAACACCAGGCTCCAGTCTGATTTGGCAGAGTTTCTACAGCTGGATGCCCTTCCTAACGCCAACCACTCAGAGAGTGTAGTGGGTGCTTTTACGTGTCACCCGCACGAAAACGGCCACGCTCGA
>NC_068981.1:112715992-112718144 GCF_001194135.2 Octopus bimaculoides | reverse complement strand
GATTTTGGTTTTAGCTAGGTTGACTCTAAGGCCCTTCAATTCTAGACCTTGCTTCCACACCTGAAACTTCTCCTCTAGTTCTGATAGTGACTCCGCAATTAGGGCAAGGTCATCAGCATAGAGGAGCTCCCAGGGGCAACCTGTCTTGAACTCCTCTGTGATTGCCTGGAGGACTATGGTAAATAATAGGGGGCTGAGGACGGAACCTTGGTGGACCCCTACCTCTACCCGGAATTCATTGCTGTACTCATTTCCAACCCTCACCTTACTGGCAGCATCTCTGTACATGGCTCGCACAGCTCTCACTAACCATTCTTCTATCCCAAGTTTCCTCATTGACCACCAGATAAGGGATCGGGGGACCCTATTCTTCTGAATCACAAAAATTCTTCTGAATATAAAAATTTCATAAGCTATCCACTTAGCCATTTTGTAATAGTTTAAAACAAACACTCTGTACTGTAATTACTAAACATTGAATATCATATGATAATGAACATTGATGCTTCTCTTTAAATCAGTAACTACATTTGTCTATTCTTGTAATTGTAGTTGAATACACCGAAAGTGAAGAAAATGGCTGATATATTAAGAGCATCAAACAGTATCTATCATCAATCTTTTCAAAATATGTTTATGGATGTTACTGCCGGTAGGTGGTTTTAGTAATTTCTTTCTCTCTATATGTATTACTCTTTATATTTACATTTTTCTATCTAATTCTATCTCTTTGAATTTAAATCCTTTGAATAATTTTTAATTTCCACTGTCTCATTGTGTATGTTGGTTAGTCAATTAGTTCAGCTGTCTGTCCATGGAAAACCTTTTTAGTGGTAAAGTCTACATAAATTTGATTACTATAAAAATGGCGATACAAAAGTCAAATGTATTTCATATACTGATGATGAGACAGTGACAGTGTAGAAATGTTGATTGTGGATCTAGGAAATTTGTTGGTACAGAAAAATTTCAGAAAATGTATACAGAAACTTGAAATCATTAATAAAAAGTACAATAGAGGAACATAGTTTTGTTTTTAACACAAAACACATACACACATGTGCATACATACGCGTGCACAAGCACACTCAAACATACACACTCAATTTAAGTGAAGAAAAGAGAAGTCAAATTGATGTTACAATCCTTTCTATAAACAAACAGTTTATTCCATACCAAATATAAAGTTCTGCACTACATACAATGCTGTTTATTACATACCACATATAAAGTTATGCACTACATGCAAAATACATAACATATGATTTCTTTTGGATTAATTGACTAAGTCTTATCTTATATATGATAAACTAGTTGGTTTGTTGATGAAGGATTATATATATTTCATCTACTTGCATGCTGTTAACACACTCATAAAGTGATATTATTCCTGCATCACCTCATTTCATAAGTTGATTATATTTTAAATCAGAATGTTAGGAAGGGCATCCAGCAGTAGAAACCATAGCAGACATAGAACCTGGCATAAAGGAGGTCACGAATAAGAGACTAAAAAACTTTTGAATTGGCAGCAAATCGGCGCAGATTAAGGAGGTGGCCAGAAGATCGATAACTGACATATATTCCCAGAGACCGAAACTTAGTAAAAGCATGAGTAAAAGCTGCAGCAAAGTACAAAGAAAGAGATTTGGTGTAGGAATGTCACCCTGCTTGACACCATTCTCTACAGGAATGGGTCCATCTATAGTTACCACACAATGTTCTTGCTCCTTTTCCTTTATAGTGAGGAAGAATAATTGCATCCTTCCAATCCCTATATATATGTATGTATGTATGTATGTATATATATATATATATATATATATGCGAGTAAAAATAAATACAAAAAAGGTGTTTTTTTTGTATGATTGTGTATAGAGGAATATATTATTTTGTTTAAAAGAGTTCCAACACTGTCTGTTTTTTATGTTTTATTTATATTCCTGCAGAACCAACGTAGGGTATAGAATATGGAATATACAATATATAATATAAAATAAAATAAAATAAAAATGGATGGCACCATGAAATAAAGTATTGAATGTAGATGAAATAATGAGTGTTCAATATAAAGGATCAAATATATAAATATAAATATATAAAGGCGACTCGAGTTTCAGGGCTATTTCCCTTCGTCATGTATATATGTATA
>NC_068981.1:112715136-112715886 GCF_001194135.2 Octopus bimaculoides | reverse complement strand
TATATATATACATATATGTATTTATATATATTTTTTTATACCAAAAATTAGGCAAAAATATAGTAACTGTTAACAAACTTAGCAAAATACTCACAATTGAGTTTTTGTTTATATATCAACTTTAAAGAGAGTTCAAAACTGATCCATTGAAAATACTTTATTATAATAATAATAATAATAATAATGAAAATGAACTATGAACATTTCGATGCAATATCCAGATCGATTTGTGCATATTATAAAATATTATAAAATATGGGATACTACATCTCATCGGGGCCTTATTATTATTATTATTAGTAATATGCAGACAATAAAAATAGAAAACATTCAAATACAATTTTCATAGTTGACCTATGAAAACATGCAAAGCAGGATGAAAAGACATGAGATGATATACAACTGTTCATCTTAAAGGTGTTGAGATCAAGCAAATGATTCAAATTAATTCAAAAATAACGATGGTATACTATGAAGTTCAGTTATTAACCAATTCGGGACGCTGTAGATTTCAAAAAAGAACGTTGGAGTAATAAACATCAAAATAAATACAAAATTCATACCGAAGAAAAAGACATTTAGATATTAAAGAAAACATTTAAAATACAAAATCCTGGTCAAGTAGAAGTATACCTAAAAAAATAATTCTCTTATATAATATACTCAATAAACAACTTAAGTAAACATAATTTAAAATAGTCTTATATTAATTTAGTATTTATAAGTAAAAAGCCTCAAAAGGTAATTCAA
>NC_068981.1:112713517-112715036 GCF_001194135.2 Octopus bimaculoides | reverse complement strand
CATGTTTCTGAGTCTTTGCTCGTCATCAGCCTGAAGTAGCATGACCAGCTACTTACCACACAGCCACTCCTGCACCTACCATATATATAAATTCCTTCTCTTGCACCTCTTCTAGCCTCAAATACTGTATTAGATACAACCTCTGTGGTAAACTATATGTAGGTCAGAAGGGCCGACCGGTTCACCAAACATCTAAGGGATGTTTGGCAATTTTCAAACACCCCTGTCGCTTCCGCTTGGCCAACCACTCCCCCTCTAACATCTCCGTCTTTGGCATCACTCTGCACCACAGATCCACACACTCATGATTCCACCTGGAACAGCAGTATATCTTTAATCTACGAACAACTATCCTCTTCAAACTAAACACAACCCCCTCCTCCTATTGATTGCCTCTACACCTCATCTAATTAAGCAACCTTATTTCATTTTTTGCTTGTAATTTCAATATTTTATATTACATTAACTTCTTCTTTATCTCCTTTCAACCTTATTTTTTATAATTTGTTTTATTTCTAAATACACACACACACATACGTACATATCCACACACAAAAAACACACGCACCCGTGTACACACATGAACGCACATGTACCTCCCACACACATACATGCACATATACACACACATACTTCCACACAAACACACACACCCATACATACACACACACATGCAAACGCACACACACATATACCTAATCCACAACCCCACGCACACAGACACACATACCTATATACACACACAACCACATATAATACTCAAGTACATGCGCATACACACAACAAAAAATACACACATAACCCAACACATTTCCACATGCACACACATACATGCACAAACACACATACATGCACACACGCACATACATGCACACACACACATATACACACATACATACACACACTAGCATATGTATGCACATATACCTCCAATACACACAATACACATAGACACGCACACAATTACACACACATGGGCACAAACACACGCACATAAATGCACGCACATACTCACAGGTACGCACATACTCGCTTACACAAACCCCACACACGCATACACAAATTCACATACATGCACACACATATACGCATACACATATAGACACAAACACACTCACATATCTAATACTCACCATCCCATGCATACATGTATACACGCACACATACACACAACTATACACACATGCATACAAAAAAACGCACCTATACCCCCTACACAACCCCTCGTTCACACACACATGCACAAACACACACATGCACACACACATGCATACACATACATGCAAATGAATCCACGCAGCACACATACACACACACAATTATACATTCATGTATACACACATGCACATACAAGCACACACACACACACACACCTGCTATCATTACACACACACACACACACACAACACATACCTCCCTCTCTTGCACTCTCCTGTCTTTGAAAAGAACTTTTTCTTCACCCTTTCCCTTCCGGTCATTTCAATATGTGACCACGTGTGTATCGTTGGTGATTTTCTTT
>NC_068981.1:112701443-112712830 GCF_001194135.2 Octopus bimaculoides | reverse complement strand
TAAAAATCCAAATTTATAGACAAAAACTCAATTAAATTAAATTTATCAAAAATTAAAATCAAATTAAATTTCACAGTATATAATATATATAGATATATAATTTAGAGAAAAGAACCAAAGTTCATGAACTCATACATGAAAATCCACAGTCACATATAGAAAAATTTAATAAGTAAATACACTAAAAAGAACTATAATAAAATAAAAAGTAATAATCATAAAATAATAAAACGACTACACGTGTTTCATAATCAAATTTTCCTGTTTAAAAAGAGTCCATAGCCCCAACTAAAGAGTATAAAACCCACAGAATTGTCTCCCCTTATCCACATTTCCTGTTTTTAAACATAACTCTAAAACTAAAATACATGCATCCAAAGACAATACAATGTATTGATATATCTATTTTTTTATATACTTGTTATTTTTTTTGTAAAAAACATTATTTTCATTTTCCCCCTTCTTGAAAATTTGCCATGCAATGAACCCAGTTAGAAACCCTTTTTAACCCTTCTTATACACATCTATATTTAAATATGTTTTCAGTTTAGCATTCTGCTTTTTTATTATTATCATTATTATTATATATATATATATATATATATATATATATATATGTTAATAATATTGGTAAACCAAATTTTTTGTGTAATACATTCCATCAAAATATTAGAAAAAAATTCACTTTTACCTGTTCGTAAATAAATTTAAGGTTCTGAGATCTGTCCTTCCAAAACTCAAGTTCAACAACAGGGAGAGCATTTTCATTATCAATCAATATTTGTGCAGAATCGTTTTTTAAAACCATACTGATTTGGCATGACCATTCTATAACTACAGTTTCAATTGAATGCACTAAATTACGGTCAGAGGGAATGCTGTGAAAAAAAAAAAGTATATCATTCAAATGAAGTCAAATTATAAATGAATATAAGACTAAAGTGTAAAGCAAATACTAGCATGCATATATTTAATTATACTATATATCTATAGCTATATACTTACAAAAGCAAAGTCTGTACTTTGATTACTATTTTCACTAGATAAAACGTGTATTAATTTAAGTTTTTTTGTGTGTTTTTAATGAATTTGACCTCCGTCATGCTCACTATGGACCATTTTGTTCCAAAAACAGATTAAGGTGGAGAACAAATTACCGTTACAATTTGAAATTTGGAAGTTTTAAAGATAATTTATGGACAGCCTTGTCTTTTGTCATTTAGTATGGGAAATTTTTTGTCTCTAATACAGGGAAAAAGAAGGTTAAAACAACAAATGGAGTGAGAGTGAGTGACAGTTAAAGACACTTACTGAAAGTGAACTGTACTAAAAAGTTTTGTTCTGAAATCACTGGTAAGAAATTTGTATTGCTGGTATTTTACATCTCATCCAGCTGACAAATGTAAATGTGCACATGCACACACATTCACATACTCTCACACATATATGTATTTGTAGGCACATGCATAGGTGTATATAGATATGTATGTGCATGTATGAGCATACAAACACACACAGGTTTTTTTCTTTGTTTCCAAGCAATCTGTTATCCAACTCACTCAACAACAAGCCCCTTAATGGACATAGAGAGACAAATGATCCTTAGAGTTACAGATAAGCACTTTCTGAATTGACCCACTGTTTGAACATTCCTTGTGTTACGTGACTTACGAGCCAAAATAATTTTATTTCTGTTAGAATGCATATAAAGCAACAGAAAACTTTTTAGTCATCTGAAGTCGAATGCTCCAGAACTCAAAAGACTGGAGAAACATGTGAACAAAGGCAGGACAGGCTCCAATCTCAGAGAAAATGAAATGCTGTGGACACATAAGAGCAACAAGAAGCAAGACTTCAGTCTGAAACAACCAAGCAAGCCCACTTGAGAGACCAGGAGACACCAGAGGAGAAACGATGGAGGTTACATTCTCAAACCCACTTAAGAGAACAAGTGTTTTCTTGTGAAGAGTAGCAACTAGCAGCTTTTAAATACAATCTTACATATAGTTCTATATTTAAGAGATGAGGAATTATGTACAATATTTACATTGTATATATTTGACGGATATTTGTCCTCATCTTGTTTGTTGTTAACATGACATTTCACATCTAGACTCACCATCTGGTTGGACTCAATGGAGTATTCTTGATCAATTATATTAAGTGGGTGGAATTCTTCACATACGATGTTGACTTTCCTGCTAATGGACTGAAAATATCCATAAGGAAGCAGCTCAGTGGATGACATGCTGAACCTCTACTGCTCACTATAGCTTGTGAATCTTAGGAAGACTGTACATGTGTGGTACTTTACTGTAGTGTTGAGTCAGTTGTCTACTTCATTGGTGTAAAGTGAACCTTGTTCTTGATCAAGATCTGTGACAACTTCCTCTCTGTTTTCAAAGTAGGGTATTTTTTTACTTTGCTGTAGCTACCATCACTTAAAACACTTGCCAGTTTTTCTGAGTAGTCAGACTTATTCATCACCACTGTAATATTTCCCTTATCTGCTGGAAGTATTATGATGGAATTGTCACTCGGTAGTCTTTTGATAGCAAACGTTTCATCCTTAGTGATGTTTGGTTTGGGAAGTTTTGCTTTTTCTAGTACCTGTCTCACTTTCCACCTTAGTTCATCTCCCTGAGCTTTTTGGTATCTTTAGGGCTATCTCTTCAATAGGGACTATTATGTCCAAGTATGGAATGTACTTGATGGTTATCGCAAAGTCGAGACCTTTGTTTAGTACTGCTTCTTCAGATCTTTCTAGATGTTGGATGCTTACATTAATTACTGCTTTCACAGGTGGGTGACGGACTTCAGTCTTCGTAGTCTGACCTTTGAGTTTCATAAACTTCTTAATCTGGCATGTCTTCACCATTTCAAATTCTTTCATGTATGACTTTTCTAGATCTTGTTGGATTCTCTTCTATCATCATCTCTGGTTATTTTTGTATGTAATGAAGATAACCTCTCTTTGATTTCTTTATCTAGTTGATGTTTTTTCCAACATTTGTAATGGATCCTCTCACGGATGAGGGCATGTCCTGTTCTTTCTGCTACCCTTCTAGCTTTATATGAATTCACTGGTGTCATTATATTCAAGCCAGGTGGTATTAGCTTTGAGTCTCTATATCTACACAGGAGAGTTACATGGTTTGAAACATGAGCTAGTTTTTGATGGAGTTTCTCTATATGTCTCCATTGAAGTCTAATGTTGGCTCCGTACCGATTAGATAATACAGTTCTATATTTAAGAGCTGAGGAATTATCTACATTATTTACATTATTTATATTTGACGGATATTTGTCCTCATCTTGTTTGCTGTTAACACAATGTTTCAGCTGATATACCCTCCAGCCTTCATCAGGTGTCTTGGGGAAATTTTGAACCTGGGTTCTCATTCCTAACGTATTTTTCGATGTTGTTATTATCATTCTATATTTAAAAGATGAAGAATTATGTACATTATTAGTCATTGCCTCAGTAAGGCCCAATGTTTGAAGGTCGTGCTTCACCACCTTATCCCAGGTTTTCCTGGACCTACCACAGGTTCCCTCAACTGCTAGAGTGCAACACTTTTTCATGCAGCTCTCCTCATTCATTTGCAACACATGACCATACCAGCACAGTCGTCTCTCTTGCACACCACACACTGTAGTGTATGCACACTGACATTACACATCCAGCGGAGCATACTGGCTTCGTTTCTTGCAAGCTTACGCATGTCCTCAGCAGTCACGACCCATGTTTCACTGCCATGTAGCATGGCTGTTTGTACACATGTCATACAGTCTGCCTTTTACTCTGAGTGAGAGGCCCTTTGTCACCAGCAGGGGTAAGAGCTCTCTGAACTTTGCCCAGGCTATTCTTATTCTAGCAGCTATACTTTCAGAGCATCCACCCCCTTAGGTAACGGAAGCTATCAACTACTTGTAGTTTTTCTCCCTGGAATGTGACAGAAGCTGTTCTCTGCACATTTGCAGTGTTTATAGCACCTGAGCATTTGCCACATACAAAGACTATCTTGCTAGTTAGCCGTCCTTTGATATTGCTGCACCTCTTATGTGTCCATAGCTTACACTGGGTACATCTTATGGAGTTTCTACCTCTGCCTTTTCTACAGAACGAGCAGGGCCATCTACCTGAAGGGGTTTGTGTCTTGTCTACCTTCCTAGTTATTAAGACTTTGGTTTTAGCTAGGTTGACTCTAAGGCCCTTCGATTCTAATCCTTGCTTCCACACCTGAAACTTTTCCTTTAGTTCTGATAGTGACTCTGCAATTAGAGCAAGGTCATCAGCATAGAGGAGCTCCCAGGGCATCCTGTCTTGAATTCCTCTGTTATTACCTAGAGGACTATGATAAATAGGAGGGGGCTGAGGACAGAATCTTGGTGGACCCCTACCTCTACCCGGAATTCTTCACTGTACTCATTGCAAACCCTCACCTTACTAACAGCATCCCTGTACATGGCTTGCACAGCTCTCACTAACCATTCATCTATCCCTAGTTTCCTCATTGACCAGCAGATAAGGGATCAGGGGACGCTGTCAAAGGCTTTCTCCATGTCAACGAAAGTCAGGAGGTATTTCTCCTGCAGCTATCTGGTAACAGAAATGTAGCATCAGTAATGCTTTTCCCTGGAACGAACCCAAACTGCATCTCATCTAGACCGACTCTCTCCCTAATTAGTTGGGCTATGACCCTCTCCATGACCTTCGTTACCTGATGCAACAACTTGATACCTCTGTAATTATTCACATCTAAAGCGTCATCTTTACATTTGTAACAGTTGACTATGGTGTTGCTACACCAGTCATTGGGTATGACTCCTTCATGTATCACCTGGTTAACTACACAGGTAACTAGGCTATAGCCAACAACACCAGATATTTGAGCATCTCTGCGGTGATTCCTGAAGGGTCGGGGGCTTTCCCTGTCTTCAAACCCTTAATTGCTTTATCTATCAAGGTACTGTCAATTCGGATAGCTGGTCCCTCTGTTGGGTCAGTATTCGGCAGACTCTCTTTCTCTCATTTATTCTCTTTATTTAGCAACCTTTCATAGTGGCATCTCCAGACCTCTTTCTTTGCAGCCTCATTTAATGCAAGTGAACCATCGTCCATGCGGACACACTTCTCTCCTACAACATCATGATTCTCTCTCATACACTGTCTTGCAACACAAAATACCTCGTCTTTGGTCCTCACGGCACAGAACATTGGCAAATTTTTTATCTGCTTCCCTTCTGGCTAAATAAACCTGTCTCCTAGCTTCCCTTCTGTCAGTCTGATACAATTCCCTGCTACCACTGTTCTTCCAGTCCTTCCAAGCCTGTTTCTTTCCCCTAATATCCCTGTCAACAACTTTGGGTCGAGAGGGGACTTTGCACCATCAACAGATCTGGTCACTGGCCCTCATAGAAACGTCCAGTTGTTTTCTACATCGTGTGAAGCTACTTCCCCTTCTATTTCATCAAAGGCTTCAAGTCTCTAAATCTCTGTCCATTCACATGATCTTTAAGCCCTCAGACCCTTCTCCTCCATGCTGGTTGCCTTCTGGGCATCCATTTAGCCCTGATCCTGAAGTCGCTAACTACTAGTCTATGTTGTGGGGTACAGTCTTCACCTGGGAAGATTTTGGCATTTATAAGCAGCTATCTTTCCTTTTTTCTGGCGAGGATGTAGTCAATTTGGCTAGTGTGTCTACCAGATTAGTAGGTGACTAGGTGACTGGCAGGTTTCTTGAAGTTGGTATTGCAAACCATAAGGTCATTTGCATCGCAGAACTCCAGCAGCCTGGTTCTCTCCTTATTGCGGGAACCAAAACATAGCCTCCATGGAAGCCCCCTGCATGTTGTCCAACATGTCCACTGAAGTCACCAGCAACAAAGAGAAGGTTCCTGTCATTCGTCAACGAGGTAGTCATTCGTCAACGAGGTAGTCATTCGTCAACAAGTGTCACAAAATCGGTCTCTCTGTCCATCAGGTAACCCTTTCTGAGGAGCAAGGGCCGAGATAATGGTTGCTAACCCATGATGTAGCACTAATCTCATCTTAAGTATTCTATCGCATACTCTACCTCAATTACCTTAGGAACCCATTTCTCCACAAGAAGCATACCCACGCCCTCGAACCTGTCTGTGTTCCCTTCCCAGAAAATCTTGTACCTATGTTCTTTGCCTGTGAGGAACCTGGCGGAACCTCCTCTCCACCTTACTTCTTGGAGGCAGCACAAATCTACATGTCTCCAATCAAGCATCTCAACAATCTCACCAGACCTACCTTTCAGTGTACCCATGTTGAGTGTGTCAACTCTGAGGATGTGGGAGGTGTGGGCCCATGGGACTCTGGGATGGGGGACAGTAGCATCATGTACCTGAAAAGAAAGAAAGCTCGCATTTGGCAGAATTCATAAACAAACAATAGCCTTCAACTTGCATACACTACACCATCGTTTTTATGCACTATGTGATCACTACCTTACATAGGAGATAAACACTATGTAGGAGTGGGGATGGCGTTAAGCCTTTAGAAGTGTTCATAGGAGACAACTAAAGGATGATAGAGGATAGGGACTTCCGGTACAGGTGGTGGGGGTGGGAGGGCGAAATAGCAAAAAATTAGAAAAGAGTATCTTCTGGATTCGTATTCTTTAGGGGGAGTTATTAGAATGGAGTAGGGGAATCCGAGTGTGTGTGCTAGTTTATATAGTGTTGGGTGGTGGAGGAGGGGGAAGTGTTGGCGAAGCAAGTGGTGATCGAAACAGAGAGAGAGAGACAGAGTAAGAGGGGGCCAGATTTAGGGTGGTCGGGGATAGAACCCGAGGGACAAAAATATGCTTTGGGGATTTTGGGTAACATAATTTATTGAAACAGCAAATGCTGATAATAGTGAAATAGAACTGAAAAATTGGATTTTTTTACTTTCATCTGTAGATCGAGAAATTAATTTTTTGTAACTAAACACTTTCAAACTTCAGACACTGGTAGAATGTGTCATATAAAACATCTTTTACTCTTAGCGTTGTTGAGAAAAGTTTCTATTTACAAAGTTATTTCATCGTATATCAGTAATTTCTACCAATCATTGACGTGTATTCAGCTGAATAAAATTACTGCTGTTGTTTGTCAACAACAACTATCGGCAGTGTATATTTCGTTTGTCACTGTTATTTATGACATCGTTCGTGCGCTTGTACTGGTTTTAGCTTTAGGTTGTTAGGGTTAGGGTTTTAGGTTTTAGTGTTAGAGTTACGGAAAATAAGTGAAAAATGAAGAAATTGGAGGAGAGGGAGGAAGGGGGCGAAAAAATTTCAAAATTCCGATTTTGGCAATTTTCCGGAATCTCCGTATCTGAAAAGCTGGGTTCCGGCAAAAATTTTTTTAGAAAAAACAATAACTTGTGAGAAAATGGTGGGGGGGAGGAAGTCATTCCGAAAATAGTAGCTGAAAAAGAGGAAAAAAAAGAACCTAAAAAAGCAGTAGAAATGCACAAACGATTATGGTGGTGTCATGAAGTAAACGTGCTTCAGATACACTCGTTTATTCATACAAACATAACCGAGATGAAATATCTCATAAATAACAGTGACAAATGAAATATACACTGCTGGAAGTTGTTTCTGACAAACAACAGCAGTAATTTTATTCAGCTGAATACATGTCACTGACTGGTTGAAATTACCGAAATACGACAACTTTAACACGATATAACTTTGTAAATAGAAACTTTTTTCAGCAACGCTAAGAGTAAAAGATGATTTATATGACACATTCTACCAGTGTCTGAAGTTTCTAGGTGTTTAGGTACAAAAAATTAATTTCTCGATCTGCCGATGTAAGTGAAAAGATCAAAAAAATCTTAGAATTTTCAGTCAACCGGAGTTATGGTTCTATGATTCATGTATGAGTAGTTATAAAAACCCTGATTTTCAGCAAACTCTCCAGTGATCGTTGGGTTGCTGCTGAAATCCACGACACCCAATCCAGTGATCGTTGGATGCTACTAAAATCCACAACACTCACCCTTTTGAGTATCGGCTAATATATATGCCATGTTCAATACTCAAATCCGACAATATTGAATTGTCGTGAAACCTTATAGTTAGAATGAGAAATTAGTTAATATAAAATTTAAGTCATAATTCTCTACAATGAAATGATTTGTTTCTAAATTTCTATAAATGTAAAAAAAATGTATATAATAAATTAATGTAGAAACTTAATTCCTTTTACTTCTCGTTTCTTTCAACTTGTTGAATTTATTTCTGTATATTAATGAAACTGTATTTTTTTTATGTGTAACGGTAAAAAAAATATAATCTATATCTTCAACATACATGTACGTATGAACGCACGTTCAGCGTCTTGGTATGTATACATCATAACATTTACGCAGCCTAAACTAAGAGTTATGCTTAATGATAAATACTTATAATTAAGTTATAAGTAACGAGATTATCATTATAGCTTTTAACTAAGAAACAATAATATTTGTTATAACTTACGAATGAAAACATTGTAAATAAAGATATAGTATGTCTCACACTTCAACGACCTGTGATAACAACACATAAAATGTCCATAGCTTACACCAGGTACATTGTATGGAGTTTCTACCCACGCCTTTTCTACAGATCAAGCAGGGCTATCTACCTGAAGGGGATTGTGATTTGACAGTCGTCCGACTTACTAAGACTTTAGTTATTGTTAGGTTAACACTAACGCCCTGCAATTCTAGACCTTGCTTCCACAACCTAAACTTCGTCTCCAGTTCTGGCAGTGACTCTGCTTTTAGAGCAAGGTCATTAGCATAGAGGAGCTCCCAAGGGAAGCCTATCTTGAATGCATCTGTTACTGCCTGGAGGACTATAATCAATAAGAGGAGGCTGAGGACTGATCCTTGGTGAACCCCTACTTCTACACAGAATTCTTCACTATACTCGTTGCCAACCATCACCTTACTAACAGCATCCCTGTACTGCACTTGTAAAGCTCTTACCAGCCACTTGTCTATTCCCCCTCTCTGCATTGACCACCAGAAGAGAGATGGGGGGAGGACCCTGTCAAAGGCCTTCTCCAAGTCAACTTTCGCTTTTGCGAACTACAGAGGTTTATCTTTGGTTAGGTATTTCTCCTGCCCTTGCCTTACCAGAAATATAGCAACAGTGGTGCTTCTGCCAAGCACAAAAACCAAACTGCATCTCTCATTTAGGTTAACTCTCTCGCGAACTACTTGGGATATGACGCTCTCTGTAACTTTCATCACCTGATCCAATAATTTGATACCCCATTCGTTATTTCTATATAAGCATCACCTTTCCCCTTGTAGCAGTTGATTATGGTGGTGCTACGCCAGTCATTGAATATGACTCCTTCATGAACTACCTCATTTACAATACATATATATGTATACATATATACGTACGTACATACGTACGT
The DNA here is from genome assembly GCF_001194135.2 of Octopus bimaculoides. NCBI lineage: Eukaryota > Metazoa > Mollusca > Cephalopoda > Octopoda > Octopodidae > Octopus > Octopus bimaculoides. The sequence continues at coordinate 112,703,389 of NC_068981.1, read as the reverse complement.
ACGTACATACATACATACATACATACATACATACATACATACATATACATGTACAGAATTGAATATTGAAAAAAGTCAACAAAATTTTGGAAAAAACTTTTTTATTATTATATCTTCATTTTCATATTAACACTTTCATTCATCTTTCAAACTTGTCAAATACAATTCTGTGAATATACAGATATGTAGCTTATTTATATAAAACAGATGTTGTTTTGGGATTTTGTTTATAAGAGAACATTGTTTTTGTTTTGTTTTTTGGGGATAAGGCCTTGAAGACAATGGAAGATGGATAGATAGATAGATAGATAGATAGATAGTCAGACAGATAGAAAGATAGGTAGGGTAAAAGAGAGAGAGAAGGGCTATTCATTTTCCTATCCACCACTTTTCATTGTATTGAAATGGTCTAAGGATTGTCAAAATAAAAAAATAAATATATAAGAGAGTATTGTGGTTCGCTTGAAGCATTGTGTATTGTTTGTAAAGAATAAAAAGCTTTGAATGGTGAAACTTCATCTAAGAATATCTGAAGAAGGAATTGTATTCCGAAATATCATTGGACTATAGATAACTAAATTACAACAGGTATATAGTCCATTTTTTTGTATTATAGTGCATTGTTGTACCATTCAAAACTGCTTATTCTTTATAAATATATAAATAAAAGTAAAAACTTGTTTACTACTGACACCATTGTTTTGAAATGGTTTCTAGGGATGGTAAGAAAAGAAAGAAAAGAAAAAGGAAAAAGAAAGAAAAGAAAAAGAAAAAAGAAAGAAAAGAAAAAGAAAAAAGAAAGAAAAGAAAAAGAAAAAAGAAAGAAAAGAAAAAGAAAAAAGAAAGAAAAGAAAAAGAAAAAAGAAAGAAAAGAAAAAGAAAAAAGAAAGAAAAGAAAACAGAAAGAAAAAATAGCGAATAAGAAATAAAAAAATGTTTTTTTGGCCTTTCTGTTTTAGTCCTTTCTTTTTATATTTGTGTTATATTTATAATATATTCCTGTCATACAGTTATTTATTTAATTTTTGGTAAGGTGTAGTTCTGTATGAAAATACATTAATAAAATAAAATAACTATATATATCATACCCATACATATATACATATACATACATACAAAACATACTCTTTGCTCTTCTTTTTTCTCTTGCAAACATTTAACTTTGGAGAGAATCTTTTTATGTAGTGTAGTTCCATTGCCTTTTGGTATTGCAGATCGTCCCAGGTACATATGTAAAAGGGAAAGATTTTGAACTTTCTGTCTCCACATATTTCAAGATGCTTACTCAATGGAATCTTTCGTAGTTCTTCTTGCCGGATATGTTGCCTGCAAATTCTTGCACGTTGGCAGAGGGAGTTATTCGTTTCGCCAATGTAATTTTCTTTACAGTTTGGGCAGGTAATGCAGTATATGAGATGTTGTGCTTTACAGTTCATATCTGCATTTATTTTTAAAATGGATCCGCTTTTGAACTTTATGTGGAAACCACTTTCTATGTACTTGAAGTTGTTGGTATTGTTACACGTTCCACATCTCCTATCTCCACATTCTTTTACTACAAATTCTGGTTCCACTTTTTAATGATATATTTCTTGTATTCCTGACCAAAGGTTTTTTTCTACTTCCTCACAGAGCTTTTCTTCTAAGTATCCCATAACTAAGTTTGCATATGAGGGCGCAAATCGCGTACCCATAACCGTGCCCTTTATCTGCCGATATGTTTTATTGTCGAATTAAAGGTATTTTCCTCTAGTACTAAATGTGTAGCCTTGGTGATGAAGTCAGTCTTGGACCCGTGTATAAAGATTCAACATTGAATATATTCTGTGTATATATTTGATAAATAAATTCAAGAAGGGATATATTCAATGTTGAATCTTTATACACGGGTCCAAGACTGACTTCATCACCAAGGCTACACATTTAGTACTAGAGGAAAATACCTT
>NC_068981.1:112692874-112695656 GCF_001194135.2 Octopus bimaculoides | reverse complement strand
GAAAATTTCATTAAAAAATATTCATTTTTCTGAAAGTTATGACCTTCCAAAGTCGGGGGGTACAACTCTGTAGTTATGCCACATTCACGAACATGAGTTATATTTTTGTGAATGATTGTGTTTACTTGCACGTGTATGCGTTTGAGAGAGCGAGAGAGGAAGTGGGGGACAACGGGAGCAATGTGTATGTTGTCACAGATCACGTATGTGTGATTGTGTGTGTTTTTACGTATCAATGTTATGAAAAATAGGTAAAGAATACTGAGAGGAAAGTTTAATCTATGACGTTGTATCACTTTCTCTCTCTCTCTCTCTCTCCCTCTTTTACTCTTACTCTCTATATTATATGTTGAGCGCGTGTGTAAGAACGCCGTTCCAGGTAGAAGGGAAGAAATATAAAAGTTGCTAGAAACAACAGTCAAATCTCCCTTAAATCACACAAAGTAAACGGAATTTTAAAAATCTAATTACTGCACTGGAAAGTTCACATCGAGAAAATTCCATTGGTGTAAAAATTTTTACGTAAAAGTGGAAAATGTGGATTTCTATAGATGGGACACACACACACACACACACACACTCACAAACTCAGCTTTATAGATATAGATATATGCTTTTGGTGCGAACGGCTTCATTATACGGTGCCGTATTTTACAATGCTGTAAATAATAATAATGGTATTTTTACATAAGCTTAAAGCTTATGCCATTCACCCACCATGCAATGAGTAACGAAAATAGTCTAATAACAGAGCATATAAGCCCTTGACAGAAAAAAGAAGGCTTTCCCATCTGCGTGGGACGCGAACCCACATCCGTTTGTTAACATGAATAAGTGTGGTACCTTCACAGATAGGAAAGCCTTGTTTCTTCTGTCGAGTGCTTATATGCCTCGTCATTCGACTATTTTCCTTAGTAATTGCACGGTGAGCGACATAAACATTAATGTTATATAAGAATACCATTATTAATATCATTTACAGGATTGTACAATACGGCGTCGTATAACAAAACCATTTGCACCGAAAGCATATATATACATTATATATATATATATACATATATATAATTCGAAAACATGAGGTTTCGTAACATTGTTTACAAAATAATCCAGTAAAAAGACGATATTGAAAAAATCTGTTATGTCTCTCTCTCTCTCTCTCTCTCTCTCTCTATCTGTTAAACACCGTAGGTGGAAGGGGACTTAACTCATGTTTGCAAATGGCTGCAATTTGAAAATTGTTAGAATTGATGTTTTAAAATTATTTTTAATGCAAAAATTCACGTGTTAGGAAGCAACCAAAAGAAGACAAATGGTCGATTCCGGGCATTTTTGACCATGAGGAATCCATTGGTGCAACTCCCAGATTGCTATCTTGTAAGGTGTGGATTTCTATAGATGCAACACACACACACACACACACTCACAAACTGAGCTATACTATAGGTTTAGATAACTCCATATGTAGTAACTATTTTATTAGCAGGTTATATGGAAACCTGGTTGAAGTATACATATATGGATGTGTATTTTCCCCTCGTTTACAATTAACATGGAAAAAATAAATAAATAGTTACCAGGGCAGCAAAAAATCACACAAGTAATAAGGATGTAACACCCTATTTGTAATGATAGAAACTCTGGGTTGATGTGAAATATTTTGTATAATATATATAACTAAATAAATGGAGTTAAATGCAGGTGCTATTCAAATACTTTTACTTCTGACATATGTTTCGAAGACAACATTGATATTATTCCAAAAGGAATAAGATGGTGTAAGACAATATAACCTTCTTATCAGGGAAAGAAAGAAACCAAACACATCAATAAGACATTTTAACAGAATGTGATAAATGTGTATAATGATGAATGGAATGCTATTAAGTTTTTTTTTTAAAGTTTTTAGCCTATAGAAAGAGAATGGGTAAAAGAAAGGAGTAAGCATAAAACTAATAAAGGAGAAATATAGAACCATATGTGAATTAAAATAAAAGTTTAAAGACTTGGAAATAGATATATCTACTGGAAGTGAAATGTAATTGTTTTCACCTTAATAGACGTCAGTGATTGGTTGAAATTACCGAAATACGACAATTTTAACACGAAATAACTTTCAAAAGATAAAATTTTCTCAATAACATTAACAGTATAAGATGTTTTATACGACACATTCTACCAGTGTTCCAAGTTTAAAAGTGTTTCGTTAAGAAAACAAGTGGCGCCCGCCAAATCAGAAAGATCCAGGATGTTTTGTAAGTTCTTAATGTTTTTAATTAGTTCTCAAACCTTGAAAATTTATATTTCATTTTATTTAATGCCTGACTCTAAAAGGATCCTTATTTTTCCATTATTTCAGGGCTTGTATTGGTAGTGTTTTAGTTATTCTATAGTTTGACTTAAATAAATCTAATCCTTGTTCCATTAATATTCTGCATTTAGCCCATGTTAGTTTTAAAACAAGTTCTTGACTATGTAAGATAGTATAATTAAACTAGTACATAATTATCATGTTCTCTATTATTGAATTCTTTGTTAATTCCTACCATTCTTTGTATTAGTTCCATAAACCTTGATAAACCCATTATTATAAACTATGTAAATCCTATATTAATTCTTTACATTATAAGATAAATTCTATCCCTTATGTGTTCTTAAATGATATTAGATAAGTTTTTAATTTTCACCATTATAATTCTATGTTAATTCCAATCATTCACTTTACTAGTTTCTAAAACCTTGAGTCCATCATTATAAAAAGCTTTATAAACTATGTAAATCC
>NC_068981.1:112689934-112690459 GCF_001194135.2 Octopus bimaculoides | reverse complement strand
GAAATTTTGAAGGAAACAACTGCAGGTTATTTTTGAGAAGTGTTCCCCATTCGGTGGTGTTTCGGAGCAAGTCGTCCGTATTTGTTTCATTTTTCTCTATTATGTGCAAATGTGCATCCGTATATTTCTAATGAAGTAATAGGCAGTGAAGAGAAGCCGTCATAAGAAAACTTTTAACTAACTCTATTCCTTTCTCACCCTCTCTCGCTCTCTCAAACGCATACACATGCAAGTACACAATCATTCAGTAAAATATAACTCATGTTTGTCAATGTTTTGTAAATATACCACGATTTTCACTAGGGTGTTAGGGTTAGGATTTTAGGGTTTAGGGTTAGGGTTTAGGTTACGGTGAGGGTTAGCATTAGTGTTACAGTTACGGTTTTAGGGTCAGGGTTAGGGTTTTAGGATTAGGGTTAGGGTTTAGGATTAGTGTTCGGATTAGGTTTAGGATTAGGGTTGGGTGATCGTGTGAGTGTTAATCTGAAAAATTACAGATATGTTAAAAGTACCGACCCTGCCATC
>NC_068981.1:112687869-112689676 GCF_001194135.2 Octopus bimaculoides | reverse complement strand
GTGTGTGTGTGTGTATATAAGTATACATGTATGTATGTATGTGTATATATATATATATATATATATATATATACTAGCTCTTATCCGGGTGTGACTTATTACGCCATCTGAGATAAGTCTTGCTCGGAGAAAATCAACTAAAAAAGAAAGCCTTACAACAAAAAAACCCTTATGATGTAAATATGTTCATAATTCAAAAGACGATGAAATTAATAGGGAAAGTCTGAAGGCTTTTTTGCGTAACATTATTAAGAGTACGTAAATTTCATCCATCTAATTGGCTATAGAAATGCTTGCGCAAAACAACTTTTTGCGCTGCCCTGATTATACACAGCAGGGTAATCCCTTTTCGCAGGTGCTAGGATGGCAATTTGTGATGAAGCAATTGCTGGCGATCTGTTGCTACACAGTTTTGCCAGAATTCTATCAGATTGGGCAGAAGATGTTGATGCACCATTTTGCATTATGTGCAAAGTAGCTTCTAGAATGTGGTGATTTGCTGCAGTCTGTTGCTGTCATTTTAAACCGGTTGCTGTCTTTCCCCAGCAAATTCTCTTCTTTGGAGGCATAATCTATGTATATATTAAACAGAACAACAAAAGTTATAATAGATGGCATGGTCGGTACTTTTCACATATCTGTAATTTTTCAGATTAACACCCGCATGATTACCCAACCCTAATCCTAAACCTAATCCTAACACTAACCCTAAACCCTAACCCTAAAACCCTAACCCTAAAACCGTAACCGTAACACTAATCCTAACCCTCACCGTAACCGTAACCCTAAACCCTAACACCCTAACCCTAACACCCTAGTGAAAATCGTTTTATATTTACTAAACATTGACAAACATGAGTTATATTTTACTGAATGATTGTGTACTTGCACATGTATGCGTTTGAGAGAGCAAGAGAGGAAGAGGTAGAGGAGGGAGAAAGGAATAGAGGTAGTTAAAAGTTTTCTTATGACGGCTTCCCTTCACTGCCTATTACTTCATTAGAAATATACGGATGCACATTTGCACATAATAGAGAAAAATGATACAAATACGAACGACTTGCTCCGAAACACCACCGAATGGGGAACACTTCTCAAAAATGACCTGCAGTTGTTTCCTTCAAAATTTCTACATGCTCGAAATGTACATACATCAAGGTATATTTCTTGAAAAAATATTCATTTTCCAGGAATTTAAGTGGAATTTCCGAAAATTATACCCCACCTCCCTCCCAAAACACTTTCACCGAAAATTTCTGTATATTCGGAATCTACATAATAAATTATATATGCATAGAAAATTTCATTAAAAAATATTCATTTTTCTGAAAGTTATGACCTTCCAAATTTGGGGGTACAACGTTTGAGAGAGCGAGAGAGGAAGAGGGGGAGAAATGAATAGAGAACGAGAGCAATGTGTATGTTGTTGTCACAGATCACGTATGTGTGGTTGTGAAAAATAGATAAAGAATACTGAGAGGAAAGTTTGATTTATGACTTTGTATGAATCACTTTCTCTCTTTCTCTCTCCCTCTTTTACTCTTGCTCTCTCTATATTTTTTTGTTGAGCGCATGTGTAACAACGCCGTTCCAGGTAGAAGGGAAGAAATATAAAAGTTGCTAGAAACAACAGCCAAGTCTCCCTTAAATCACACAAAGTAAACGGAATTTTTAAAATCTAATTACTACACTGGAAAGTTTACATCGAGAAAATTCCATTGATGTAAAAAAAATTTTACGAAAAAGTGGAAAATGTGGATTACTATACACTTTTAAAAAGGCTTCACACAGACACACAGCTTCAGCT
>NC_068981.1:112686833-112687838 GCF_001194135.2 Octopus bimaculoides | reverse complement strand
ATATATATAAACATATATCTTTATATATGGATCTTTTCACTTTGAACGGCAGATTGAGAAAATAATTTTTTGTAACTAAACACTTTGAAACTTCGGACACTGGTAGAACGTGTCATATAAAACATCTTTTACTCTTAGTGTTGTTGAGAAAAGTTTATATTTTCAAAGTTATTTCGTGTTAAAGTAGTTGTATTTCGGTAATTTCAACCAATCAATGACGTGTATTCAGCATACACAAAAAGAGTGTCTCTACTCCCCACAAAGGAGCAGGCCACATAAAGTTGCCCATGTGAAAAGTATGGTTCCCCCAAATGGATGCCTGCTACCGATAGTGTTTGACCTTGGGATTTGTTGATGGACATGGCGAAGCATGGCCTCACCGGATCTGCGATCTGCAGAAGAGAAATGGATAAAGGTACATCCTTGAAATGAAAACATTTTCCCTCCTCCTGCACCCCATAGTAATGGTAGCCTCAATAAAGTGGGACTTGACTACACACACACACACACACACTTGGTGTTATTGTTGTTGTGATACGTGTACTCTTTATCCCATTTGAGTTGTTGTTTTGAGGTGTTCCACTAATTGGATGGTAGGTTTTTTTTGAGGTGGGGATTAAAGCAGTGATTTATTTCTGGTATCATTATATCATCAAAGATTTTATAGCAGGAGATAAGTATCAGTGAGTTCTATCCTTTGAGTCACAGAGTTGTCAATGACCTATCAGCTGTTAAGGTACAGTGTTTGGTAAATTCCGTAAAATTTGTTTTATTTGTTTTTTGATGTGGAAACCGTACATTTCGCTTGATGTCAGCATAAAGTGAAAGAGAGAGAAAATGACAGGGACGTGTGTATATGTTGATGATGGGGTGCGAGATAGAAAGTGTGTGTTTGAGAGAGAGAGAGAGAGAGAGAGAGGTGTGTGTTGATGTGTGTGTGAGGGAGAATGACAGCATACATTTTTAAAATTTATTTTTCCTCGCTTCTTTTATGAGTGAGTGATT
>NC_068981.1:112685394-112686409 GCF_001194135.2 Octopus bimaculoides | reverse complement strand
CAGATATGAGAAAAAGTAAATAAATTAAATTTACGCTATCTCTCTCTCTCTGTCTCTGTCTCACACACACTTTCTCTCTCTCTCTTTCCAACAACATACACCTCTCTCTTTCAGTCAATCACTCACACACTCACTCAAAAAAAGATGCAAGGAAGAATAAATTTTAAAAACATATGCTGTTACTCTTTCCCTCACACACACAGCATACATTTTTAAGACAGCTGCAGGAGAAATACCAAGCCAAGGATAAACTTCTGTACTTGGCTTTCGTTGACATGGAGAAAGCCTTTGACAGGGTCCCCCGATCCCTTATCTGGTGGTCAATGAGGAAACTTGGGATAGAAGAATGGTGAATGAGAGCTGTGCGAACCACATACAGAGATGCTGTCAGTAAGGTGAGGGTTGGAAATGAGTACATTAATGAATTCCGGGTAGAGGTAGGGGTCCACCAAGGTTCCGTCCTCAGCCCCCTCCTATTTATCATAGTTTTCAAGGCGATCACAGAGGAATTCAAGACAGGTTGCCCCTGGGAGCTCTTCTATAATGATGATCTTGCATTAATTGCAGAATCGCTATCAGAACTAGAGGAGAAGTTTCAGGTGTGGAAGCAAGGACTAGATTCAAAAGACCTTAGAGTCAACCTAGCTAAAACCAAAATCCTAATAAGTAGGAAGGTAGACAAAACACACACACCTTCAGGTAGATGGCTCTACTCAGTATGTAGAAAAGGAGTAGGTAGTAACTCTATAAGATGTACCTAGTGTAAGCTATGGACACAAAAGAGGTGCAGCAATATCAAAGGCAGGTTAACTAGGAAGTTAGTTTTTGTATGTGGCAGATGTTCAGGTGCAATAAACACTGTAAACAAACAGGAAACAACTTCTGTCTCATTCCAGCGAGAAAAACTAGAGGTAGTTGATAGCTTCCACTATCTGGGTGACCAAGTTAGTAGTGGGGGTGGGTGCGCTGAAAGTGTAGCTGCTAGAATAAGAATAGCCTGGGCAAAGTTCAGAGA
>NC_068981.1:112670802-112684416 GCF_001194135.2 Octopus bimaculoides | reverse complement strand
TATATATATATATAAACAATATATGAGTATATGCATATATATGTACATGTATGTATATACGTTCATCCACGTATATATATATATATATACAGATATAAATTATACATACATATATATATATATACACACACATATATATATATACATATATATATATATATATATATATATACATATATACACACACACACACACATATATATACATACATATATATACACACATTTATATATATATATACATATATATATATATATATACACACACATATATATAAGTGTAAATCCATGTAGGTTAATCCTGATAGTGTAAGTATCCAGAAACAGGCGTGAAAATATCAAAGTTTAATAACATAATGGTAGCGGAAGTGGCTATTCAGTGGTAAAAAGAAAGAAAACTGCATATATGGAAGTGGGACAAAATTGGTAACTGGGTCAAAATGAATAATTTCTGATTTCTTGTTATTTTCTCTCATTTTGTACCATTGCATCGTCTGTGGGAGTAAAATTTGATCAGCATTGGTTACATAGCTAGGAGTAAAAATTGGTCAATATAGTTTACATCAGAAGTTCTGAACTGGGGTCCATACAAAATTTCTGAAGGTCGATAGATGAAATGCAGTAAATTGGGTGTCCTCCAGTGGTGTGCAGTCAAAACATGCTAGTCATGCACTGCATGCCCATTGATATTTTGTATAACTCAAAAATTAATCTAAGAACATAATGAAAAGTTGTGCAAATCATTGGAAACTGAGCTAAAATAGTTACTTTGTTTCAAAGGAAACACATCCAGATTGATACTTCGCTGTGTTCCCATTTTGCTTCCACTAAGCATGCTTAAAGAAAAAGGCATATGAAATCTTTTGACCTTCCTATCTTTTAATACCTATCATTTCTCTTCTGCCTATCTGAAAGTCAATACCTATAAGATTCTTTTTATCTCGATAAAATAACTGCAGATTAATCGATGTAATTACGTTTTTTAGGTCACCAAGAATTATCATTTTGGGGTCATTTTGAATCTGAAGAATCTAATAATCATGGAAATTATAAAGAATTCTTATATTAATTAGTAAATATGACGAAAAATTAACAAGCCATCTAGATACACCTTCTATCTTCTCTGGTCTCTCAAACAGAATTCAAAATGACTTGATCAATGCAATTCGAAAGGTTATGTTGAATAAAATACAAAATGAACTTAATCAGGCTAAATTTGTTGCTATTATTGTTGATGAAATATCTGATGTATTGGCATATTCACAACTGACAACTGTTTTACATTATGTTACAGAAGATTGTGTTATGAAAGAACAATTTATCGGTTTTAATGATGTTAGTGCAGATCAATCTGCAAATGCTTTATCTGAACATGTTTTAAAATGCACTGAAACATGGAAATGTGGAAACAAACTGATTGCACAAACCTATGATGGCGTCGCTACAATGACAGGACAATTAAATGGGTTTCAGTCAAAAGTAAGAAAGAAATATGAATGTGTGATCTTTATTCATTGTTGTGCTCATATCCTAAATTTAGTTCTTTCACAATCAAGCTCTGCTAAAAAAGAATGCAAGATTTTTTTTCTACAATAAATGGACTGGGTACATTTTTTTTACGAAATCACCAAAAAGGTGATTAGATAACATTTAAAAAAAAAGATTTCTGAAAGATTTCTGAAAGCAACAGCAACTAGATGGAACTACTCACATCTTATTATTATCACAAAAGAAAATTATGTTATAATCAACCTTTTCGAAGACATCATTGAAAATCCTGATGCATGGGACGATACCACCATACATACTTTAAAATCTTCTGATTTCTTATTTTTATTAAAAGTATTCAGTGACATTCACTGATGTCTTATTTAACATCCTCTAGAGTAAATGTCATGACATAGTGTATTGTAAAGAGCAAATTGATAAAATTAGAACTGTGCTCAAAAACAAAATTGACAATTTTTCAATATTTTAAGATGTTAGGGGAAAAATATGGAATCGATGCAGCATTTAGAATTCAGAGATCCAGGAATATATCTATTGATCCCCAACAACATATAGAATGCTTTATAACAAAATTATTGGCACAATAGTTGGTCAAATAAAAGCATGATATTCATCCTTAGGAGAGTTTAAATTCATGGAACTTTTGAATTTCAGTGAAGTTGATGACTATTGCAAACGATTTCTTGTGGATTATTTAGATTCTTTAAAAACCACTTATGGCTGATTTTTTTTATGTAATTCGATTACAAAGTGAGCTCAGTGTGATGTATTCAATAGAAGATTTTAAAAAGTAACATCTAAGTAATTTAATGAGTTACATTTACATCATTGATTTTGTTGAAGCTATGCCAGAACTCTTCAATCTTTGCAAGTTGATTTTGACAATTGTTTACAACTACTTCTGTAGAGTGATCCTTTTCTGCATTGACTAGAATCAAAACATACCAAAGAAATGCAACAGGAGAAAATAGAGTTTGAGTTAGCACTAATGTTAAATGAAAAAGATTTATTACAACAATTGATGAAAAGAGAAGATTTCTATGGAAATGATATTATATTTATCCAGAAAGATCGAAGAATTGAATTAATTTATAAATGAGGTAAGTACAATTTTCATACAGTTGTGTCTTGCTCAACATTGTTATGTCCAGTATTATAATGATGTACTTTGTTGTTGACTCGACTGGCACAGACTGTGTGACTGGTCGCAAACAGCATACCTCACCGACTGCCCCACTCATTGTGTCTGTGCATTATCTATTTGTAGTGGAACAGCTCACTTCTCTTGTTTGGGGGTGTCCTCCACAACACTTCCCCTTTTGAGATCTTTTTTTCTACACGCAGGATTATTTTTTCTTATCATTTTCTATACAGGACCAAAAACAATTTTTTTTTTCATTTCTTATCACAGAAAAGTTAATTATTACATAGAGTTCTCCAATATACGTCTATCAGCAATTATTATTTTTTTTTACTCTATGTATTACATAAAACAACAAAATCTTTTTTCAATTTATTATCACAGAAAAATTTAATTATGACAGTTTTCCGATATACACCTATCGGCAATTATTATTATTTTTTTCAACTCTATGTATTACACATTCGAAACATGCTATTCAAATGTATGCCACAGGTAGTACTGGCTTTACATTCTTACCAGTAGTACTACGAACACATGAGCGTCCTTCAACAGACTTGTATTATTTTTTTCTGTGTCCCAGGTAGTACTCCAGAAATCCTTCTTCAGCAGAATTTTTTTTTCATCATATTCTATTATTTCTATTATTTCATAGAATTTTTTCATCACCTAATTTTTTCTTATTGAATCCTGTGGTCATTGTTGTATCCTGCATGTTTTCAAATTCTTGTCACCGAATTTTTCCTTGTTGTATCCTGCAGTCATTGTTGTATCCAGTGTATTTTCAAATTCTTGTCACTGAGTCTTTCCTTGTTGAAGTCTGTGGTCATTGTTGTATCCTGCATGTTTTCAACTTCTCGTTGTTAGGTGTTATATCCTGCATATGTTCGAAAACTCGTCGCCACTGTTGTGTCTTGCTCAACACTGTTATGTCTGGTATTATAACAATGCACTTCATCATTGGCCCAACTGTGTGACTAGCCGTGAACGGTGGACTTCGCCGACTGCCCCACTTGTATCTGTCCACTATTTATTTGTAGTGGAACTTCCCACTTCTCTCACTCAGCGGTGTCCTCCACAACACATACAAGGTTGAATTTTTGCTGTCTTTCATTGTGTGTGTGTTTATGTATATGCGTGTGTGTTTATGTATATGCATATATGTTCAATGTGCATGCGTGAGATGAAGTCTTTTAATGTACAGAGTTCAGTAAGTACCAGAACAGGCTGCTCGAGTGAGTGTTAATTATTTTCTCAAAATTGGTGAGTAGCCTGATAAAGTAGCTGATTTGTCTTTGACAGCATAATGGTCTAAAACCTTGGCCATATTACGCAACTAAATGTGTCCCCTTAGTTAAATAATTTCAAAATGATTCAGCTCAAACAATAAGTATTTATTGCATGACCAACCTCAGAAGTCACTGCAAACCACTGGGGTCCACAATAATTTTTCAGGGGCCATGAAAAATTGTGCTTTAGACTAGTAGTTTTCAATGTGGACCTTGTACAATGGTGCAGTGAGACTAAGAAACTTGTTTAAAAAAGTTGCTAGAAATCCTGTCTTTACTAATATATTTATTACTTTTCAAAACAAGAATAAAGAAAAAAATAATATAAAAAAGGAAAAACATCTATCTATGAAGCAGGTCATAAAATTCCTTTAGGAATTCCCTAGAAAGATGAAAGAAATAATACTGAGAAAAAGTAACATCAACAGCAGCAACAAAATTATAAGAATACATACATACACACACATTCTTGGCTTAGGTAACAAAGAACACAGCAGGTCAGTGGTACTCAAAGTAACCACAGTATATATATGTATGTATGTATGTATGTACAGGGAGTCCCAAAACTCACTGATAGGTTTCAGTTTCTAATAACTTCTTTAACTTTACAAATAAATGCATGAAATTTTGATACAGTATAAAGGACATAATGGAAATTAATATGCACAAGTTAAATTTTGCAACACCCCTCACAACACATATGAAAACTGACATCACTTAAATGGCAGCCATTTTTGGCCATACTCTTTCCAAAACTTGCACCATAACACCCTCAAGAGTTTCAGACCCCACTTCTCTGATTTTTCTATAAATGTTCTTCAGTTGCACCAGGGTCTCTGGTTTGTTGATGTATACCCTCTATTTCAGGTATCCCCACAAGAAAAAATCCAGGCTAGACAAATTTGGGGAACAGGAAAGCCAATCGAAATGGACCTCACCCATGGTTCCAGTAGGATGGGGCAACTGCTCATACCACAAGAGAAACAATGGAGTTGCTATGGTAGTACTTTGGAGAAAGAATAATCTCCTGCTATGGCAATGTCTACTGGCCTTCACATTCCCCAGATTAGCTCGGATTTTTTCTTGCGGCGATACCTGAAAGAAAGAGTTTACATCAACAAACCGGAGACTCTGGTGTAACTGAGAAATCAGAGAAGTGAGGTCTGAAACTTTTGAGGGTGTTATGGTGCAAGTTTTGGAAAGAGCACTAGCGTGCGAAGCTGAAAATGGCTGCCATTTTTCATATGTGATGTAGTGGTGTTGCAAAATTTGACCTGTGCATATTAATTTCCATTATGTCCTTTATATTGTATCAAAATTTCATGCATTTATTTGTAAAGTTAAAGAAGTTATTAAAAACTGAAACTTATTAGTGACTTTTGGGACACCCTGTATATGGGCAAAATGAAAAATAGAAACAAAGACAACAAAAGTAAAAAGGCTGGACACAGTTTGAAAAAAATACACACACACAAATTTCTTTCAAAAGTGCTCCAGACACGTTGACTGGCGACAGCAATTGGCTGAGGGCTTAATTACACACATACACATACACACACGCACGTACTTGGCATTGATCTCAAAGAAACTCCCCTCCACTTCACTGCTCACCAGAGAATATTTAGTGAAGACCATAGTACTGCAAACATACTTATATATACACATATGTGTGTATGTATATATATGTATATATACATAAGTATGTGTGTGCTTTTGTATGTACGTTTGTATACATTTATCTGTCCATCTGTTTAGCTATCTATGCACGCACGCACACGTGTGTGGCTATATGTGTGTGTATATATATATATATATATATATATATATATATATATATGTATGTATGTATGTATACATGTGTGTGTGTATAGGAGAGAGACACAAAAAGAGAGAGAGCGAGAGAATTCACAAAAGAAATATCTGTTCTTAGCAACAAGTTGATTTCAACATATTTTCGCAAGATCAATCTCTGAGTTTGTCATTTTTTTTAGGATAAAGTTAAGAACTTTTTCATATCTTCTATAACTGGTATTTTAACATATGTTCTAAGAAAAGAAATTTACAATTAGTTTAATCCATTGCTGATAACTATAATATTGCATATAACTTTTTTTATGTTTTGCAATTTTCAGAAAATTTTTGTGAATTTGTGTTCTACAAATGAGAATTCAAATGATTGTAAAAAAAATTCTGTGTTTTAAGGGCAATTTAGCTGTTATTTTGAGTATATCTCATGACCACGTGATACCTTCTTCCTTTCTTTGTCACTGGCATGTATTAATATTTTTCAATATTTTTTCTCCCCATAAACAAATCTAGTGGAATGATGATGCATCCAAGATTTAAGCCTAAAATTTGGACTATCCATATTTTAAACTCCGATTAAAAAAAGAAAATACAACAAAGAGTAGAAATGAAGGTAGCAGGCGGCTGTGGCTTTTATTTTTTGAAATTTTCAGAAAACTTTTGTGAATTTGTGTTCTATGCATTGTAATTCATATGCTTATTGCAAAAAAAAAAAATCTAAGTTTTTTAAACCCCATAAATCCTAAAATTTCCTGCTTCTTCTCAATTTAAAAAAAAAAATTCAGAGTTTAAAATATAGACACCCAGAAGTTTAGTTTAAATTCCAGCAATGGACGACTCTTCAACAATATCAATAAATGAGGAAGGTATCAGGTGGATGTACGATGTGCTAAAAACAACAGCTAAGTTGCCTAAATCACACACAAAAATTTTATTTGCATAATCTTTTTAATTCCCATATGTAGAAAACAAATAGACAAAAATTTTCTGAAAATTCCAAAAAATAGAAAAGTTACGAGGGGTTATACAGGGTGCTTAAATCAAAATTCTTCCCCTCTCACTAAGAAGAAATGCAGCAGTATTCCATTGAATATCTGTCTTATGGCTGCATTCTAATGAAGTGAAACCAGCGTGTCTCATATGTATGGATGTACTGTCAAATGGTAGCATGAAGCCAGCTCAGCTTAAAATCCATTCTGAGACCAAGCTCAAAGACAAGTAAAACAATCCAGTAGAATATTTTAGAAAACTGCACGATAAATTCCAAGCAAGAAAAATTATGTATCAGTTATTTAGTAATTAATTGTGTAAAAATAATAATGGTTGACTGGCATCCTACAAAATTTCTAAAATGATAGCAAAGGTTGGGAAACCCCATAATATTGGTGAAACTGTAATTTTGCCAGTGGTATCTGTCATAATTTCATCATTTATGAAATAAAATGCTAATGAAATTACTTGTAAGATTCCTTTAAGTAACTCATCAATGTCATGATGCATTGATGAAATGGCTAAGATATAGAAAAGCAACTAGTATACAAATTACAAGTACAGAAATTTCCTTCTCAACCTGATGAATCTACCCTGAGAGATTGTAAAGCTATTTTATTGACATATGATTGTTTTTTGGATGGTAATGAATTCAGATGTCTTAAAACAGACACTAAAGGTAAAACAATTTTCAAAATCATTGTAACTTTATTTCAAGGAACATAATATTCCCCTCAGAAATATAATAGCTTGTGCTAATGAAAGCACTTCATCCATGATTGGCGGATACAGAGGTTTTATTGCCAATTTAATATATGTTGTATTTTGTTTACACTGTGTGATAACACCAGCAACACTTACTTGCAAAACAATTAAGTGCACATCTGCACGATGCCCTTAATATTGTAATATTATTTACAAGACTGCATTTTTCATAAATTTTGTAATCAAAATGAAGAGTTTGAACGCTTTGTAATTCACACAGAGATGAGATGGTTGTCAGTGTCATTTTTTGCTCTTTGGTACACTATTGTCTCATTCCTGGCTAACAACAATCTTAGCCGACAAATGGTTGCAGCTAAATGTGATATATTTTATTTATCAGATATATTTGATAAAATTAATTTGATTAACAAACAGCTTCAAGGAAAAAACTCTGTTCTCCTATCCTCCAAAGGAGCTATTACTGCTTTTCTAGGTAAAGCGCAGCTCTAGGAGATAAATATTGTATTTCCCCCTTGTGATTCTGAGCATAATCACTCTATGCTTCTATTACTACCATTCTCTCAAACCATGCGACAGAAGTCCCTAATGAATATCTCTCCCTATCTCCCTCTTGTCTATACCCTAACCCTCTGCTTTATTCTGTCTCTCACAATCGCGGTGCACCTGCCCTCCCACCCCCTCCACCAGTACCGGAAGTTCCTGGCTGTCTCCCATGAACACTTCTAAACGCTTCACGCCACCCACCCCCCATTTAGGGTTTATCTCCTATGTAAGGTGGCGATCATATGGTGCAAAATGTTGTGTAGTGGATGCAGGTTGAAATGAATGCTACTGATTGTTTATGAATTCTGCAAAATGCAAGCTCTCTTTTCAGGTACAAAACGCGGCAGTTCCCCGCCCCAAGATCCCACGGGCCCATACCTCCCACACCCTCAGGGTTGGTACTCTCAATGTCGGCACACAGAAAGGTAGGTCCGGTGAGATTGTTGAGATGCTTGAGAGGAGACGTGTCGATATCTGCTGCCTCCAAGAAGTAAGGCGGAGAGGAGGTTCCGCTACATTCCTCACAGGCAAAGAACACAGGTACAAGATTTTCTGGGCAGGGAAAACAGACGGAGTCGGGGGCATGGGTATGCTTCTTGCAGAGAAATGGGTGGATAAGGTAATCAAGGTAGCCAGAGTATGCAACAGAATACTTAAGATTAGATTAGTCCTTCACCATGGGCTAGCAACCATTATCTCTGCCTATGCCCCTCAGACCGGGCTACCCAATGGACAGAAAGACCGATTTTATGACACCCTCTTGCAGACTACCTCATCAACGAATGACAGGGACCTTCTCTTTGTGGCTGGTGACTTCAATGGTCATGTAGGACAACATACATGGGGCTTCCATTGTGCACATGGAGGCTATGGTTTTGGTTCCCGCAATGAGGAGGTAACCAGACTGCTGGAGTTCTGTGACACAAATGACCTTATGGTTTGCAATACTAACTTCAGGAAACCTGCCAGTCACCTAGTCACCTACCGTTCTGGCAGACACTCTAGCCAAATTGACTACATCCTCGCCAGAAAAAGGGAAAGATGGCTGCTTATAAATGCCAAAACTTTCCCAGGCGAAGAATGCACTCCACAACATAGACTAGTAGTTAGTGACTTCAGGATTAGGGCTAAGTGGTTGCCCAGAAGACGACCAGCTTGGAGGAGAAGAGTCTGGAAGCTTAAAGATCCTGCAAATGGACAGAGATTTAGAGACTTATTACTTGAAGCCTTTGACGAAATAGAAGGGGACGTAGCTTCATACGATGCAGAAGACAACTGGATGTTTCTACGGGACAGCCTGCTGAGGGCCAGTGACCAGATCTGTGGATGGTGCAAAGTCCCCTCTCAACCCAAAATAACATGGTGGTAGAACAATGTTGTTCACAGGGCTATTAGACAAAAGAAACAGGCTTGGAAGGACTGGAAGAATGGTGGTAGCAGGGAATTAAGCTAGGCGACAGGTTTATTTAGCCAGAAGGGGAAGCAGATAAGAAAAGATTTGCCAATATTCTGCGCCATGAGGACAAAAGACTTGAGGTATTTTGTGTTGCAAGACAGTGTAGGAGAGAGAATAGTGATGTCGTAGGAAAGAAATGTGTTCGCATGGATGATGGTACGCTTGCACTAAAGGAGGCTGCAAAGAAAGAGGTCTGGAGATGCCACTATGATAGATTGCTTAATAAAGAGAATCAATGGGAGAAAGAGAGTCTGCCGTATGTCGACCCAACAGAGGAACCAGCTATCCGAGTTGACAGTACCATGGTAGATAAAGCAATTAAGAGTATGAAGACAGGGAAAGCCCCCGGCCCATCAGAAATCACTGCAGAGATGCTCAAAATATCTGGCAGTGTTGGCTATAGCCTAGTCACCCGTATTACGAACCAGGTGATACACGAAGGAGTCATACCCAATGACTGGTGTAGCAGCATCATAGTCAACTGCTACAAAGGTAAAGGTGACGCTTTAGATACAAATAATTACAGAGGTATCAAGTTGTTAGATCAGGTAATGAAAGTCACGGAGAGGGTCATTGCCCAACTAATTAGGGAGAGAGTCAGTCTAGATGAGATGCAGTTTGGGTTTGTGCCAGGGAAAAGCACCACTAACGCTATATTTCTGGTAAGACAGTTGCAGGAGAAATATCTAGCCAAAGATAAACCTCTGTACCTGGCTTTCATTGACATGGAGAAAGCCTTTGACAGGGTCCCCCGATCCCTTATCTGGTGGTCAATGAGGAAACTAGGGATAGAAGAATGGTTAGTGAGAGCTGTGCGAGCCATGTACAGAGATGCTGTTAGTAAGGTGAGTGTTGGCAACGAGTACAGTGAAGAATTCCAGGTAGAGGTAGGGGTCCACCAAGGCTCAGTCCTCAGCCCCCTCCGATTTAACATAGTCCCCCAGGTGATAACAGAGGAATTCAAGACAGGTTGCCCCTGGGAGCTCCTCTTTGCTGAAGACCTTGCACTAATTGCTGAGTTACTATCAGAACTAGAGGAGAAGTTTCAGGTGTGGAAGCAAGGACTAGAATCGAAGGGCCTTAGAGTCAACCTAGCTAAAACCAAAGTCCTAATAAGTAGGAAGGTAGAAAAAACACAAATCACTTCAGGTAGATGGCCCTGCTTGATCTGTAGAAAAGGCGTAGGTAGAAACTCTATAAGATGCACCCAGTGCAAGCTATGGACACATAAGAGGTGCAGCAATATCAAAGGAAGGTTAACTAGGAAGTTAGTTTTTGTATGTAGCAGATGTTCAGGAGCAATAAACACTGTAAATGTGAAGAAAGCAACTTCTGCCATATTCTAGAGAGAAAAACTAGATATAGTTGATAGCTTCCGCTATGTAGGTGACCAAGTTAGTAGTAGGGGAGGGTGCACTGAAAGTGTAGCTGCAAGAAGAAGAATAGAATGGGCAAAGTTCAGAGAGCTCTTACCTCTGCTGGTGACAAGGGGCCTCTCACTCAGAGTAAAAGGCAGACTGTATGACGCATGTGTACGAACAGCCATGCTTCATGACAGTGAAACATGGGCAGTGACTGCTGAGGACATGCGTAAGCTCGCAAGGAATGAAGCCAGTATGCTCCGCTGGATGTGTAATGTCAGTGTGCATACTAGACAGAGTGTTAGTACCTTGAGAGAAAAGCTGAACTTATGAAGCATCAGTTGTGGTGTGCAAGAGAGACGATTTTGCTGGTATGGTTATGTAGTGAGAATGGATGACGATAGCTGTGTGAAAAAGTGCCACACCCTAGCAGTTGAGGGAACCTGTGAAAGAGGTAGGCCCAGGAAGATCTGGGGTGAGGTTGTAAGGCACGACCTTCGAACATTGGGCCTCACCGAGGCGATGACTTCTGACCAAGGCCTTTGGAAATATGCTGTGCATGCAAAGACCCGGCTAGCCAAGTGAGACCTAAATCTAAGGCCTCAGCCAGCCCACTTATACATACCTTCCTTCATTGGACACTAAATTCCGCTTACAAAGACCTGTTGAGGCAAGTGAAATCGAAATCGAATTAAATTCGACGACTGGCACCCATGCCAACGTCGTCTCCTTCATTGGAAATGAAACTCGGCTTGCAAAGACCTATTGGGGCAAGCGAAAGCGAAACCATCATGGCACCTGTGCCTAGCATCGCCTTTCTGGCACTTGTTCCGGATGGCATGTGTAAAGACATTTGAGCGAGATCGTTGCCAGTGCCGCCGAACTGGCTCCTGTGCAGGTGGCACGTAAAATACACCATTTTGAGCGTGGCCGTTGCCACTACCGCCTGACTGGCCTTCATGCTGGTGGCACGTAAAACCACCCACTACACTCCCGGAGTGGTTGGCGTTAGGAAGGGCATCCAGCTGTAGAAACTCTGCCAAATCAGATTGGAGCCTGGTGTAGCTATCTGGTTTCACCAGTCCTCAGTCAAATCGTCCAACTCATGCTAGCATGGAAAGCGGACGTTAAATGACAATGATGATGATGATGATGATAATGTTGAGTATTATTACAATTTCCTAGTTTGGAATCAATTAACAGTAATCTGCATGATGAAGACCTTGTATACTGAACATTTGAAAAACTTGCATAATGATATGCAAGCTCAAGTTAAATATATATATGCTAAAGTTAAATATACCGCATTGGATGATATTTCTTTTTGAAATTAATGTTGCTGATGTAGATATCTGTTTGCAGAAGAATCTCATTGAATGTTGAGTGATGAAATATTTCAAGCAAGATTTAAAGATGGAGAACATAATGTATGGAAAAGAAATGACACTGGTACAAAGTATCCACAATTCTGGTGGGGAAATGCAGTTATACTTTACTGCTTTTCCTTTATCTTACCTTGCTGAATATGGTTTCAGCCATGTCACTAACTTACTGTCAAAAGCTAGTAATCAACTCCACATTGTAGAAAAAGGTGATCTTCAATTATCATTGACTACATTGGAGTAGAATATTTTAAAACTAGCAGAGAAGCACCAACTGCAAGACTTGCATTAAAGAAATTAACACTAAAGTACTATCTTACTTTAATAAATATATACTTGTATATCTGTGACTCATTTTACTTGTGAACATTCATTTTCTATTAGTGAAGAAATTGGTTATAGGTCTACAGTACACAAAATATTTTAACAATTTTATACAAGTCCTAACAATATTTAATTATAAAAATACAATGGTGGTGGCAGTGGTGGGTCCACAGGTAAAAAAAGGTTGAGAACCCCTGCTTTACATAATTGTTGAAGTTGAGAGTTTGAAACATAGATGACATGTACTATTTTCAAGAAATTTTTCCTCAAATTTAACCCAATTGTAATTGAGGTAGCTAATAAAATATTTGGATAATTTTTGGTGAAGAAACTATAAATAATATTTTACGTTGAGTTTTTAGAGTTATAATCTTGAATGCAGCACACATCAATACATCTCCATTCAAACATCTCAGCAATCTCACTAGAACTACTTTTCACTGTGTCTACATTGACAGTGCCAGCATTGAGAGAATATATGAGGAAAGGGAACTGCAGTTTCTGACATATGAAAAGAAGGTTCTTAAGGGCGTTTGCCAACAAACATGTCATAACAGTTGTCCTTGCATATAATCTTCCATCATTTATATTACACCTGCTGCTCCCACTAGGTGTAGGTACTATACAGCATTAGTACAAGTGATGTTAGCACAAAAATAATCAAATAAAATAAGTTAAATAAGTGGTAAGAGTAGGGTAGTTAATTCATTATATATAGCGACTAATTAATCTATATATATAAAAATGAGAATGTGTGTCTGTCTGTCTGTCTGTCTGTCTGTCTGTCTGTCTGTGTGAATCCCTAAAACTCGAGAACTACGCAACCAATTTCATTCAAATTTTACACATGCCTTACTTAGGGTTCCAGTTGTGTTTTAGTCAAAAAAAATTATTAACTTCTTGCAGAGTTCGAGCACACGGCAACATAATATCTCCTCCACTATTTAAGTATTACGTGTCAAAAGTGAAACAAAAACACTCATGTCAAATACTTTCACTTTAAAAATGAAACTATTCCACTAACTGAAACCACAGAGAGAGAAAGAGAGAAAGAGAGAGACAGAAAGAGAGAGAGATGTATATGTATA
>NC_068981.1:112655145-112670146 GCF_001194135.2 Octopus bimaculoides | reverse complement strand
TCTTCTCTTGGAAGAGCCCTGCTTCTCACATGGACAACTGTATGTTGACTGCTCAAGAGTGGGCAGCAACAAAAAACCTATTTGTATATGCTCCACAAGGGAAAACAAGGAACATAGTTTACAATGAGGTGTTATAATCACAACAGCAAGAAAGTATGTACATGATCACCTTCTTTTACGAAACTTCATTGACTTTCATATATTTATATTGATATACATATATATACGTGTGTTTGGGTGCGTGTGTGTATATACATCTCTATATATAAAGATGATGCGTAGTCTAGACGGCGTTTTTAGATTTCATTATTCTCTTTAACCCGGGCAACGCCGGGTATTTCTGCTAGTTAAGCAATAAAACTGAGAACAGCACAGTCACACTTAGTTTTGTTTTCTTTGGAGCAAAGTAACAAGCTACAGCATTTGTGTTGCAGCAATGTAGGTAACACTACTGGAGGGTGGAGGTGGCAGGAGCATACAGAAGAGGGATTCCTGTATAGGTGGCAGGGCTGGGAATGTGCAGGTGCATCACAGATAAGCAACAACGTGGCAAGCATCAATGAAGAGAATGACAGAAGGGAGATATGGAGCAAACCAAAATTAAATTAAATTGAATTTAAATAAGATTAACAAAGAGGTTGACAGAAGACAGAAAGGACATACAGAGCAAGCATAAAATTAAATTGAACAGAATTTAAGTTAAATTAAAATAAATCAAGTTAAATTAAATTAGATCAAGCTAAGTTAAGTTAATATGAATGGGAGAAATGAAGAAGAATATATAGATGAACGCTGAGGACAGAAAATGATAATAATGATGATGATGATGATGATAATAATGATAATGATATCAAATTTTGGCACCGGGTCAACAAGTTCAGGGAATAGGGTAAGTCAATTACATCAACCCCAGGGTCAACTGATACTTATTTTACTGATTCCAAAAGTATGAAAGGCAAAACTGGCTTTGGCAGACAAATAACCCCCATCCTAATAGATGGGGGTTATTTGGCTTGTAAAAGGATATATTAAATAATGTAGTAGTACTGTTTGAAAACAGGATGAAATGGTTACGGCATGTTAAGCACTAACCTAAAGGTAAACAATCATATAGACTTAAATACTTTATTAACATTATACTTTAGTTCACTGGAGGCCTGCTCCAGAACACTTTTAAAGTATGTATGAAGAAATCATAAATAAAATAAATCTAACTTACTTTGAAATTTTCTCTATATCCACAAAATTAGGTGGAATAGGTAACACTGTTTTTCCTAAAATTTCACCCATACTCAGGTCAATATTTCTTTTCAAAGAATAAGAGGCTTGAATTATATCTTCAGACACAACAGATGGCCAATTTGTATGATTTTTCTTGTTTGTAATTATAGGAAGCATAACCTGAAATAGGAAATATATAAAGTAAAAGTACTATTTACACAGAAAAAATCTACGAGAAGAGAAACTTTCTACAGCTATTTGTGATGTGGTTGCTAGAATGATGTTATGTTAACATGCCAAATTATGTGCTGTGTTTTTTTCATAGCACTTAGCATTTTTAATTTACAACATATATTCTAATAGAATACATGTTGTGTATGAATCAAGAAATAACCTTAACAAGAGTTGGAAAGTTTCTTAAATATTAGAACATAATTGTTAATTAGTACAGGAATAATCTCTTAATAAGAAAAGTGAATTAACCTTTGGAGTGGAGAATTGGGAGATAAATGGGAGGGGTAGAATGTGGTATTTGAAAGATAATCAATGTTGCTGGTTTTATGAATAGATGTTAAAAATTTAGGATAGTAATAAATTTTATCAAGGGAAGTTGAAATAATGAGAGAAAAGAGGGGAGCAAATATTAAGTGAGGGTAAGGGTCAATCATATTGTAGTAGGGTGAAAAGTGGGAATTTCAGGAGTGAAGATGGGTTAGCAGTGGAGAGTGAGTAGTTTTGGTTGAAAAGGCAAGGAGGAGATGGGAGAATGGAATTCGAAGAATGAGGATAGGGTGGCTGAAGGAGGGTGGGTGCTGGGTTGGAGGAAATTAGCAAAGGTAATGTTAAGAAGGTTCATGTTACTAGTGTGATCAAGCTGTAAGTTGATGTCAATTGTAAATAGGCAATCACATATATTTCGCAAAATAGGCAAATGATGCATAGTACCTGTGTTCACACAAAATGATTAGATCTGAAAATCTATCTATCTATCTATATATATATATATATATATATATATGTATATATATATATATATATAAACAATATATGAGTATATGCATATATATGTACGTGTATGTATATACGTTCATCTACATGTACATATAGATACATAACTGGGTACATGCATGACGTGGCAAAAGAACAAGGACAAAATGGTAAACAAGGTGCAACAAACAAGCAGGCCACATAGAAACATCCCCTTCATCAGCTGCCACCATTAAAACTCCGGCGTTTCAAAGAATTAAGGCAGTACGCATCGTTAAAATGGTTCTTCCCACGAACACAAATTAAAATTGTTTTCGTGGAGGGTAGTGGCGGACGGAAAACAAGACAGGAAAACGAAACGGTGAAATAAACAAACAAAAAGGCTGTACAGCCAGACGCGAAGTGTGTATGTATTGAACGCTGTGAAGCACGTACAAGAGGGGCAAAAAAGTACGTGCGAGCTTGGTGATTCCAAGAACGAAAAGAAATAGCAGCCGGACACACGTGACCAAGGCTGTGTAAGGAGAAAGAGTAGCAGAGGGAAAAGAAGGGGAGGAAGTATAATAAAAGTGATATATATATATATATACCGGAGTAAGTGCATAAATGTGCAACAAGGTGGAAAAAAGAGTACTCAAATACCAGAGGTAGAGTAATATGCCTTATTTAAAAGCAGCAGAAATATAACAAAAGACTGTTACTCGGAGTTTCACGTTCCCGTTCAACGTGAAACTCAGAGTAACAGTCTTTTGTTATATTTCTGCTGCTTTTAAATAAAGTGTATATATATATATATATATATGTTTATATAAATATATATATATATATATATATATATATATACATACACACACACACACATACTCTCTTTCTTCTTTCTTCACTACGTTTGCATTTCTCTTCCAGTCTCTTTCTCTCTTAACCTCTCTTACACTCACAGTCTTTCTCTCTCTCTTTCTCTGCTTTTCTTGACTACCTCTCTCTTATCCTCCTCCTTCCCTCTGTCTCTGCACAGCCAGTCATATTTCTCTATCCTCTCTCTGCTTATCTTCACTACCTCTCTCTCCGTATCTGTCTCTGCTTCTTCCTGACGTTTTTCCTCCCTGTCTCAGCAACATGGACCTTGGCAAAGCCAAATGCATGGACAGCATAAGATTCCAATTCAGAGAAACTAGCAGGTTCGAAATATTAAGACAATGCTCCTCATATAGAACTTTACAGAAGGATTGCCACCAAACACTCTAATTGCAGAGGCCCTGAAAAGCCCTGGCTTTCATCAAACTGTGGCTCCAATTGAAAGAAAAAGAATGAGTTCATTTGCTCATATGTTTTAATTCAACTGCACATGGAGTTACTAGAGAAAATATTTGAAGAAGCAAAAACACAAAAGGATGTAAAACAAACAAGTGACACAATGGAATCTGAAAAGGGTCAGGGTGATGCTGTGAGGGAGGAACAGAACAAAGCAGATATCATCACCCTGAAAAAAATGTGAGTCCAAGAAGAAAACAAAGGTCCACCAGGAGAAATAAAAGAAGCCAAATACGAAGGCACAAGCAAGTAGGCAAACTGAAAATGGATGTGAGCCCAAGGTGGGAACAGAAACAAATGTAAAACAAAATAGAATTTGCGAAGACAAAGGTTATGGTAAAAAGAAAACCCAACCAGTCTGCAAGTTCTATGCAAAGGGTACCTACTGGCACAGAGACATTGGAACAGGCTGTAGATTTGTGCATCTCAAACTTCATCTGAGCGGTACTTATTTCATCCACCCCAAGACCAGGAAGAACTGCTCCTAATGACAAAGATCTAGGTCACAAGATACAATGCCACTACCATGAAAATGTGTGGATGGTGCATGCACTGCTCCTGAAAGGAAACACACAGTGGATGCAGTATGGACAGCAGCTGCTGAACAAAAGTCTTTTTTGGAAGTGTGACTCAGATGTATAAGACAGCTGACCTGGCTTCAACAGATATTGAGTCTGAGAAACAATTACTAGCACTCGAGACCACCTCAAACAACAAATGAACCAGGGTGGCCATTCTGACCCTCTTAGATGTCAAACCAGAAGCCACTACCTAAACTCTATATGACAGGAGAGAAAGGACTCATGGTGGAGTTGCAATGTATATCCAGAAAGATGTCATGCCTGTGGTTCTGCTGTCACACTCAAACTCAGTCTGTGACACATTGGTAGTACACACTAAACAGATGAAAATAGTAATATGTACTACATATCACCAACCAGATGATCCAAATTATGGGGGGACATTTCAAGAGAGCCTTCAAAAAGTGAAAGAAGTGTTAACCAACCTGGATGAAAGCCTGCACCAAACTCCTAAATGTCAAATGGTCTTCTCTCAGCTATGTCACTGCATGGCCTAAGGCATGAAGAATCTCTACTTGACCTCACACATATCTTCTTTATGCTCCACCCAACAAGAAAAGAAATGTCTTGGATTCTGCTTCACATATAGTGCTCATCCATAATATTATGGTGTCACTGATGATTTTCTCAAACCATTACTTAATAAAACTAACAATGCATGGTCTGCAGAAAACTACAGACTTCTTCAAGTACCTAACCCCTCTCCAGCCTGAACTTCCACAAAGCTCATTGGAAAGTATTGAGAAAGAGGTCATGGAACAAAACTGGTCTACCAGTCTCTCTACACAAGATATTGACAAAAAGCTGCAGCAATTCATGACAAAAAGCTGCAGCAATTCATGACAATCATGCACACAACATGTGCAGTAAGTTTGCTCCAGAAAGAATGCCAAACCAACAGAAAAGTATAATTCCCAGGGATAAGAAGATTCAAATTAGACAACAAGCAAAAATCTCAAGTCTTCTAAATGGACCACTGAAGGATAGCAAATGATCTTCTCTCAAACAAATATTGCTCCATGAATACGAGAGCGCAGAAAAAGAAACCAGCACTGTCAAACATATTAAAACAAACCCTAAACCATTCTATAGATATGCAAAAGAGTTTGCTTCAGTACAGTACAAAATAAAGCGACTGTTCAAAGAAAATGGCTTGTATTTTTCCTCTTGATTTTCCTCACCCCACTACATAATCTCTACCCTACTTACTCATCCCATAACCACACTTTTAATTATTTTTTGTTTCTTCCCAAAATAAGCCATAAACAATGTCTGGAAATCACACAATGTGAAAGCACATTTTTGATGCAAATCTGATGAAATGCCTCTCTAATGTCTAAAACCACAAACATTATATAAATTTTCACTTTGAATTTTTGCATAAACTGGCATTGCAAGCAGAGTTGCTGCAGAAACAATTCTAATGAATCACTAAAGACATGTTAAAGAATTTTCTTAGTCTTCTTCTTGTTTAAATTATTTCTACTTCGCTAAACCAACTGCAATGTGAATGTAGTGAAACAAGAAATTTCTACACCTGAGGAATTCAAGCATCGGCCTGGAACCCAACAGCATTAATAGCCCAGAATTCGGGTTGAGTGCTTCTTTGGATATATAAATTCAGCAAAATATTAAAATATTTAAATTTTTTTAAACATCACCATAGAAAATAAGTCATCAATTGGGTATGCAACAAAATTTCAATATAGAAGAATTGAGCACACCACTAGATTATCAGTTGAATTTAATGCACATAAAAACAGGTGTACGATGAAGGTAACATGAAATGAAATGCTGGAATTTGTTTTTGAAGAAAACTAGAAAATTAAATACATCAACTAAATGAATACACAGAAGATATATGATAAAGATTTACAATAGAAATTAAATCAAAACTTTTCACTCATATTATAGGCAAATTAAAATTATAGATGAATTAAAATTACAAGCAAATTAAAAGTAAAAACAAAGTAAATTTGGAAAATATTTATAAAATCTAATCATACATATATACAATATTCACACAATATTTCTGTCATGGAAACTTGTAAAACATCTCACTCTACATACTGCAACCTTGCAGAATGTACACTGAAAAGAAGTTTCAACTGGCCATCCACTGGGAGTTTTTCTTTGTTGATGTAGACATTCATGGCACTGCCTTTCACAATTTTCAATTTTTTATTATTTATGGAGATTGGCTGAACTGAGAAGGATATCTCCCTGGCAGATTTTGGTTTTCCATCCTGCAGTTATTTTTCTGGAGGAATAACCTGCCCTCAGTTGAGTCGCTACCGCTGCTCAGAACTGCAGATGGTCGCACCACTTTCAAGCCCCTCCTGATTTGGTATATAATATAAACACATTTACAATGATCGTGTTTACTATATACCAAACCATTTATTATCCAATCTACCAACTGGATAATAACTTATAATTTGGTTCAGCCAATCTACATTGCCCATGTACCTGTTATAATCGAGGTTCACAAACATGGTGCCATTTTCATCTACACATCATTATACACAGATAGACAGAAAATTTATCTGCCTCTTAACTCTGTATGTGGTCAATAGCAGATTTCCTTTCTGCCAACGGATTATTTCACCTCTCTTTTTTAATTTCGTTTACTTTATAACGACAGCCCTTTTCTACTAGCAATTACTGTAGCACATGTATACATTGTCACAGCTTCTAAATCCACCGCAAGTATGACGAAAGTAAAAAGTATTATACTGTCCTGGATATGGTATAGAAATGATAAATTTCAGACCACATTGTACCCTAGGACATGCTGTCTAACATTATTGTCCCTTTTCCCAGTATAAAAACTAAAGCCACAGCAGTATCCACTTTGCAGGTTTTCCGAACTTTGATCCCCAGAACGTTTCTGGCATATGTTGTTGGAAACAAACCCTTCCTTTATACCCCACCATGCCCTCATCAACGGATAGGTATCTATCAGGGTTGTAGAGGGTTTTATATGCATTTTGAACAACGTCAACAGGAGGTCTTATTTTAAATAAAGGATTAAAGTTTGCTTCTTCATGTACTGGGGTACTGCTTGTGTCTCTCACAGTAAAATATTGGTTCAATTTCACAAAACATGTCCTTATTAAAATACTGGAAATGTACTGGCCTCCAAAAGGTTCCTGATTACTCCAGTAATTTGTAATTCTGGGTAATTGTCTTACACCATAATAATATTTATGGCTAAATATTTCTTCTATGCTTATGAGAAACCACAAGCTATCTTTTTTTCCAGTTTGTTTATATTCTGCATAACAGTTTGTTTTCACAGTGATTGCTTTGAACAAGCTTACTGGAAAAAATAAAAAAACGTCTAATGGTTTTGATTCCTGAGAAGTAGGTCCAGTCACTTCAGAAAAATAGTATAAATTTGTCCTCACTGTCACTATTGGTGTTCTCTTCAGAATCGCTACTTTCAGTTTTGGATACAGAAATATCTGATTCATTCTCATATACCACATGCTTTTGGAGTTCACTCATACATTTTCCCACCATTTCTTCCATTGAAAAGCCCTCAAATTTAGAATCACTGCTTGAAAGCATGAAACACATCCATTTTAGAAGTTGAAAGAAATTGCCAGAGAAAATATTCCAGGAATCTGCACCTGCATTTTTCATTCAAGTTGATATATTTCTAACTAGGCTGTCAGTATATCTAGGTTGATTCAGTAATCATTGAAAGTTCTCATTGGGTGTATGGTGGGTATTATACAGCTTAGTTTCTAGGTTTAATACAACATCTACAAAGTAAACTATTTTATTTCACTTTTTGAAGGAGATAGAAAGATTAATGTTCTCAAAGAAAGCATGGAGATGTTTTCTCAGCCTTTCCACTTCAGACTGGGAACATCCAGAGGTGAGCATCATTGCTATATAGTGTACCCCATCCCAACTTTGGAATACTCTTCTCCAATTCATATAGCCCCAACAAAATCGCTCCAGAGTATCTATCCTGGTGAAAGTACATCCTTAACGTAGCTAGGATTGCCTCCCAATGTCTGGCCTCTCTCTTCAGTGCTAGAAAATATTTCATCCACAACAATTATTGATACTCTACAAGACTCAGATGAAGCTGACAATGGAGTATTGCTCTTACATATGGAATAGTATTCCAACTGATTACACAGACATGCGAGACAACCTCTAGAAAAGGGCCACATGACTTATTGGCATAAAGTCACTAATAGACATGCTCCAAACTTTGGCCCTTATGTATGCTGTCTCCTTTCTCTGCTTTTTTACAGGTACTGTAATGGCCTTTGCTCCTCAGATCTGGTTGGGCTCATTTCCACATCCACTAAAGCACTTCCATATCACTCTTCTCTCCTTTTCCCATAATTCTTATTGTGTCCAGATTCATAGGATATGCACAAATTATTACATCCAGTCCTTCCTTCCTAAAACATTGTCCTCCAGGAATTCCTTCCTATTTCATGTATTTTACAACAGGAGTTGACTTAGAAAGTTTTTAGTGGAATATAAATAGCAACAATCTTCCCATGGTTTGTCCATGGCCTTTGGAGGTCATGGGCACACCTTCCTCAAACCCAGCAAGTAAAAAAAATAATAAAATGGTACAATGAATCTCCAAGTATTAGTACAAAGTGCTTTGGATTTCTAATTTTCAGGCAACTGGATCCATACAGAAAAGAAAATCACCTGGCAGACCTGGGTCCATTACAGCTCCAGAAAATGTGGCAGCAGCAAGACCATCCATTCAGCAATCACCAAAGCAGTCTGCTTGTAAGCACAGAAAAATATTTGGGATATAAACTCAGAGTTTGAGAAGAATTCTGCATGCTGATTGGAGATTGCATCCTTACAAAATGATGTTGGTTCAAGATATAACTGAGATAGATCATAACAACCGCAGAGCCATATGTGTGAATTTTCTTGTACAAGTTCCTTCTGCAGCTATTCTTCTGAGTACCAATGAGGCTTGCTTCCATATCAATGGAGTAGTAAATAAGCAGAATTTTCACTACTGGGCAGAACATAATCCTCATTAACTCCACCAACAACTGCTTTACTTTCCTTGCATAGCTGTTTGATGTACACTTACCAACTTTGGTGCAAACAATTTGTAATTTTTTGAAGATGGTGCAACAGTAACTGTTACCTCTGGTTAATAGGTCGAAATGTTGAAAGCCTTTCTGTGCTCCAAACTGGACAATTTGGATACAGAACATATGTGGTTTCAACAGGATGGGGCCACAGCTCACACAGCATGATGTTCACTTAGTGTTGAAGGAAATGTTTCCTTAGCGTTTGATCTCTTTAAGGAGACATGGGGTGGCTAACAAGGTCATGATATTTAAGCCCTTGTGACATTTTCCTTTGGGAATACCTAAAGGAAAGAGTTTACCAACATTGTCCTTGAACTCTTGAGGATTCGAAGGAGATGATCAAAGAAGAAATCAATGCAATTCCACCTGAGATGACATGAAGAGCCTTGGGGAACCTTTTGTCTCATAATTTTTAACACCCATTAAAACAAAACCATTTTTATGTACTTTTTAGAAATATAATCAGGTTTTTTTATATCCATTCAAAATATATATCCATTCAAAATATATCCATTCAAAATGTGGAAGATCCTTATGTCCCACCTGTAAATACTGTATTGTTTTACCTGAATACATGGGTACAATTTATAAAGGACTGTATATGAGGTAGAAAGATATTTTCTTCATTAACAATGATTTAAGAAACTTTCTTCCATTTGGTTCCTAGTTGACAATGTGTCACTCTTCTTACTATTGAGTGAAATATAGGTCCCCAATAACACCCCTCGATAGTTTCCCAGAAAGGATTTTAATAATTAAGCTGATTTAATAATTAGTTTAAAATTCAATAATTTAAGCTACTTTAATAATTAGCTTAAAAATAGGATGCTAAAATTGAAACATTTCAACATTGAATAAAAGAATCAACAATAAATAAACATAACTGACCTCATTATAGAAGACTGACATGTAATCAAGAGGAGAATGGCTCAAATCACTACAAATAAATGACTCTAATAAAGAATCAGTTTGGGAAATAGGCTGATCAAACTTTCTGATAAAATAGCAGGATTTTGTTGACACAACTGCTGGCCATTTACTCAAAACCTGTAAAATAGAGTGAGATAAGAATATATGTTAATAACATGTCTATCTTAATCAAGAGATTAAGTAGGACTCAATACATTTGAATGTACAAGGTGGACCATAAAGTTTGGATACATAGGAAATATCATTAATCTTTTTTTTTTTCCACATATGAGTTTGTGGATATGAGGGATTGTCACATCAACACATAGCAGATGCTTTCAATGCACCTCATCCCACAAGGATCCCCATTGCCTTTCTCACAGACGGGAAGATAGTTAAGGAATTCAAAGAAACAGGCAGTGTCATAGGTGAACCTCATTCTGGATATCCAACAATAATGGATGAAATAAAAAAAGCTGCCATGGCTAGGGGTTTTGTTATGATACTTCACAGGACATCGAAGAAGCTGAGTGTTCACCAGAAACATACCCAAGAGAAATTTCATACATACAAGTCACAAATCTACTGCAGACAAACACCAGCCTTTTAATACACAGAGTGTGTCAGTTTTTTGAGGTCATTTCTATGAATTTAGAAAAAGATACATAGCTCATTAAAGGAAAGATACATTATCTATGACCAGTATTACATCATCTTTTTTGGTGTCATTGGATATACTGTGAAGGAGCCATCCTTTTGGAAGAGGGGCCCTATCTTGTAACGTACTGAGACTGTTTCTTTGGTAATGGTAAAGAAAGCTTTAGAGTTTGACTTTATATTTTCTATAACCCAGGCTTCTTTATCTGCTCCCTCTTCTTCAGGGATTGAGGCAGACTTTTCTCAATCTCCAACAGTATTCTTTTCAGGCAGGACTTTTCACTACTTTTGAAATGTTTGTTCAGGTGGTTTGCAATCTTTGTTGTCTCATAAGAATTTGCCACTCCCTAGGAATCTTGTTTGTGCGTGTATACTCTGGGACAGATCTGTCACATATGGTTTGCATTATGGACATGAAATGTTTGGAGCTTCATGTCAATGTATGATGTGGAAAGACATTTAAGCCAACCTTGTTTCAGAATCTTTTTCAATCGACTTCCAGTCAGCTTTATCGAAGTTCAGACTAGAGAGATTTCAGGTGCGTTGTACAGGCTGTAGGGGCTTTTGGTTCATCTATTATGTTGTGATCTGAGACTAGTGCCAGTGTCACTTTCATATTATGGATGACATCCATATTGTTTGTGAAGCAGAGATCTAGTATATTATTTAACTTGGTTGGTTGCAGCACAATTTGCTCCATGAATGAAGCATTGGTAAGGTGGAGCAGGGACACTACCAGTACTTGTTGGCAATATGTCATTCCTAAGACTATGAAGCTCTCAGACCATCCCACATAGGGGGAAACTGAAATCGGCCAAAAAGAAAATGCTGATGTGTTGCTCTAGTTTGGTGAGAACTTTTATCTTTGCAAGGCAGTCTTCAAACTTACCTCTGTGATTTGGAACAACTGGTGGGCAATATGTAGTAACAATATTAAGTTGTCTGTTGTGTACAATTTAAGTATCGCACACTGAATTTGAATATGACAGCAGAGCCTGAGGTATGAGGTCCTCTCATATGTACACTGCAACTCCACCAGGGCTCCTTTCTTTTCTGTCTATTCATATTGAAACATATTTTGGTATGTGTACATCTGCATCCCCTATATAAGGTCTTAGATGCATTTCCACAAATGCTAAGCATAGAGCTTGATTGCATGTAGCAAGGTTTCTCAGGAAAAAGATTTCTGTTTTGCAGTTGAGGTGCAACAGACCTCCGATGTTTAAAAGCAATATTTGTGTGATGCCTGTGTTGGTGTTCATGGTGGCCATTCTGTATCTGTTGTATGTGGTGACCTTGTGTGGTGGTAGGTGTAGTTCCAAGTTTGTGCTTGTAGCCAGGTCAGCTGCTGTACAATCTTTTGTGCCATACACAAAAACGATTTTTGTTCAACTGCTGCCCTTTTCACATCTGGATGAGGTTGGCTGTGTGTTGGGGCACATACTACATCTGCATATCATCTTTGGGGACTAGACAATGTACAATTTTTTCTTCTTTGGTGCCTTTCTGTTTGTCCTCTTCTTGGAAAGATGTTTTGTTTTAGGCCCATGCAGTTTTGGCAGGGTTTGGTAGTTTGCACTATCATCATCATGTCAGCATATGTTTCTGCTTTCACTTTCTTTTGTACCTCCTGTTTCTTTTGCTGGAGATCTTCAGTTTTGCTCAAAAGTTCTTAGTTTTGATTTTGCTTTTCCTTTTCTTTTAACCCCTTGCTCTCCCTTTTTCTGGGAGCTTTTGCTTTGACATTTATAACTTTGTTTTCTTCCTTTTTCAGCCCTCTCAAATCTTTGATTGTCTACTGTAGTGAGGGGAAGGGCCAGTATCAGTGTTTCTTTCATTTGCAGGCCTCTCAGTTGTGGCTTTGGATTTGCTCTTTTGAGGGACCAGTGGGACCTGGAGAATTTTTTTGTTCTTTTTCACTTTCTCCATCCTTCTTGACATCCTTGCTACAATCAGTTCCCAGAATGGCATCAAGGATGTCAATGTGCTGTCTAATGAGAGCATAGAAATTTGAAACAATTACTCTTTAGTGTCGTTGTGATGATGGTTTTCAGGAGACCTCCCTCAGCAATTTCACAGAAACAGTTCAGTTCCTTGATTGTCCACTTTCACAGCACTACTGTATAAACCTAGAGAAAGACAGAGGAGAGAGGAGACAGGAAGAGGAAAGGAGGAGGAGAGAATGGAAACAGAGAGGAAGGGGACATTGTATAAGTATGACCATGCAGATATGCATGTGTATGCATATCTACACAAAAAAACTTTACAGGAGGAAAGAGGTAAAGAGAAGAGTGGCTAGGGAAAGAGAAAAGAGACAAAGAAAGGAGACTAAGGGAGAAGTTAGAGAAGCACGTGCATACATACATATATATAAATATATATATATGCACACATCCATATGAAAGTGCGCATGCAAGCACATTAATATATCGATAAATACATTGATTTTATGGATAGATCCATATGTGCATGAATATGTATATATGCTCTCACATATGCACTCCCAAACACATACACACACACATATAATGGGGATAAATACATAGAGAGGCAGAGAGATAGACAGATCAGCATAATGTATGTAGATAGAGACAAAGACATAGTGATGAGAATCATTATGAGATACATTATGAAAAAGATAGGATTATCAGCAGTAAAAGGGGTGATACTAAACTCTGAAATGTCAGTTTCGACCTCCTCCTGTCTTGCAAAAATTATGTCCCCCAAATGATTCTGTAAACTACGAAACAAATGGTAGTCTGAAGGAGCAAGGTCGAGAGAATAAGGTGGATGAGGAATTTTTTCCCAACCAAGCTCTTCGATCTTCTGTGATGTGATCTTTGCAGTGTGGGGTCGCACATTGTCCTGATGAAACATCACTCCTTTTCGATTCACTAAAGTGGGTCTTTGTTTCTTCAAAGCTTGTTTCAAATGCTCTAATTACTGACAGCAGACTTGAGCATTGATTGTTGCATTAGGTGGTAACAATTCAAAATGAATTACTCCTTTGCAATCTCACCAGATAGAGAGAAGAACCTTTTTTCCATGAAGTTTCCTTCTCGGTTGTGGTTGAGCTTTTTCCCTTTTACCAAGCCACTGTTTACGAAGTTTAACATTTTGATAGAAGATCCATTTTTCATCACCAGTCACAAGTCTATCCAAAAAGGGTGAAATGAGTTCGCAAGAATGGAGAGAAGAGCAGATGTTAACTCAGGATATGTGGCTCCTTTTGGACAATTCATGAGGCACCCATTTTCCAAGTTTAGGAACCTTTCCAAGTTGTTGAAGATGACGATGAACAGTTGTATGGTTTGAACTAAGCTTTATTGCCAATTCTTCAACTGATAATGCAGGATTTTCTTCAAGTAATGCCTCAAGGAGCTTATCATCAAACTCAACTGGACGTCCTGTTCAATTTTCATCTTCAAGGCTGAAATCTCCACTTCTGAATTCTGAAAACTATCTTCTGCAAGTTCTTTCATTCAAGCATTCTTTCCCATAAACTGAGTGTATGTTTCGAGTCACTTCGGCTGCAGAGTTTCCTTTTTTGTACTCATAAAGCATTGTGCTTCAAATACTCTTTGGATACTTCCATGCTAGAAAGGGTTTTAATAAAAGAAATTTTAATTCTATTATTCTATAAAATAATATTTAATTAGTTTAAATATACACAAATGCATAAAAATAATTTTTAATTCCATTAAACATTCTAAAATACTATTAAATTTTATTCAATTTTAAAAAAGCTAAAATTGGACAGAACTTATGGGATGACCTGATATATATAGAGGGAGAGAGACACACACATTCCCACTCCATCTACACATACAGCCACCTACCCATTCACACATCTTTCACAATAGGTGCTGACCTGCTATTGATCTCTCATTCTGTTTTGATGCCTTATGGATTGATTTCCATTCATTTATTTATTTATTTATTTATTTGTGTATGTATGTATATTTTGATATGATTCACATTGACAGATACATATGTGTATATATATGTATATAAGTATGTATGGGTATCTGTATGTGAATGTGTGTAATCATGTAATGTATGTATATATATGTATGAATGTATGTTTGGACATATATATATATATATATATATATATATATATATATATATATTTAATATGTGACATTAATAAAAATCTGATATAATTTAAATATATACTTTAACCAAGTAACACAAGCCTTCTGTAGTTTTTTCACTCTTATTATCTTTTATATATAT
>NC_068981.1:112651336-112653803 GCF_001194135.2 Octopus bimaculoides | reverse complement strand
TTTTGTTTCACTTTTGACACGTAATACTTAAATAGTGGAGGAGATATTATGTTGCCGTGTGCTCGAACTCTGCAAGAAGTTAATTTTTTTTTTTTACTAAAACACAACTGGAACCCTAAGTAAGGCATGTGTAAAATTTGAATGAAATTGGTTGCGTAGTTCTCGAGTTTTAGGGATTCACACTCACAGACAGACAGACAGACAGACCGACAGACAGACAGACAGACAGACAGACAGACAGACAGACAGACAGACACACACACATTCTCATTTTTATATATATAGATATATATATATATGAATGTATGTTTGGACATTATATATATATATATTATATGTATATGCAACCATTTGTATATATGCCTGTGTGTATATATTTTCTGTATTTGTATGTATGTGTGTATGTATGCTTATGTGTAGGTATAAGTATATTTATGTATATGCATGTTTATGTATTTATGTGAATATATGTACACGTATTTCATATGTATAAGTTGCTTATATAAAAAGAAACCCATTACTGTTTTACTAATATGTGAGTCAAGGAAGCCCTATTTTGTTGTTGCGGATTAGCACAGTTGTGCTTTGGTAACTGCAGCCAATCAGAGCTGGTCGTGCAGCTTTAACAAAAGGAATTCTGTTCCAGTCAGCCAGCAATTAGTAGGAAGATGCTAGACCTCCAACACCATTTTTTCATAATGTACAGCTTTGAGCATCTTTACCAACTACCAAATGCAATATTACTTTAAGCTCACTGTATCATCCATCACCCATTTCGTGCTACTCACTGAAGAATTATGCTGTCTTGAGTTAACTCCCGAACAGTCAATATCATGTGGAGTTCACTCTAGAACTTGCTAACTCCTAAGGTTCTTTGCAACAGCTAGTGCATTACTGCCGCCTGCCATTTTATATCAGTTTATATCACTACATGCACATTCAGGCCACATATGATGATTCTTATCTGCATATGTATGCATATAATAAATAACATGGTTTTGCCTTTTGATATTGCTTTCTTTATTACTTTCAACAAATGAACACATTACATTGGTGATCTAGACGTGTGCATATTTCTTGTGGAAAGAGTCCCCAAAGCAAAAAAAAAAATTTCACATAAGTGAAATATATTCTCTGCAAACAATTTTTTCATTTTTTCCAATATGGCTACCTTCCTTCTTCATGTGTAACCTTGTGGTGCCTTACACATGCGCAGATGGACTCACCTCAATTTGAATTTCCCGCTCGCTAGCATTACTGTAAAATTATATAGCAACACCAAATGGCGGTACCCCTGCATGGCCACAGCTTATGTGCTGAAACTAGTTCAATTCAAGTCAATTCAATATATATATATATATATATATATATATATATATACACACAAACATACGTGACAACATACGTGACAAATCTTACAACATGAGCCAGAGTTACCCGACAACATTACCCTTTAACAAAAGGGTCTGCATCCCTAGACATACTTATGACCACATGGAAGCACAATTCACTATAGCTAGGACCAAACTTAGACAGATTTTAGAATTATACACTAAGAGACAGAGGCCCAACAACTCGGGAATATACCCACATGTGGACTACATAAGCTCATGCAGCGCACGAGGAACGGAGAAGTGGTATGCCTTCCCACAGATAAGTCCAGCAGGACGTCAATAGACAGCTTGCCGAACTATATCCAGACAATGCAACCTCACATAACCAATATGAAAGTAACAACTTTACAGGCGCATGAGGAGAGAGAAAAGGTCCTCAACGTCCACATGATGATGTGGACAATTATTCTTGGACCCCAGAAACGCACAGCCAACAATTTCCAAGCCTGCAACAACGATATTCCAACACTGTATGGGCTTCATAAGGATCACAAAGTAACTACTGATCCCGTGGTGGGACCACCAACAAGACCAGTCTGTAGAGTGAATGTCGCTAGCAACTACAGGATTTCCTACTTCCTCTCAATGATCATACGCCCCATAATCCGGATGTCACCTGATGTTTGTGACAGCACGGAAGATCTCCTCAGCAGGAGAAGAACTGGGCCTCCTACTTAGATTGACATATGACGATGTATATCTAGATAAACACGACCTTAGAAGTTTCTGCCCTAGTAGACGTTCAAGAGGTAGACCACCCACGATATTAATTAATATATGATTAATTAACAGATTTTATAATAATATTTTACCCATTACCCATGTTCTCATACTGAATATATACGACGCAGGAAATATTTTCTGCAGATATATTCCTGGAATTGGCGCGCCAAAACGAAGACTTTTGAATTTTACCATTAAGCTGTAATTAGCAGAACCATATGCACGCGCACCCATGGCGGTGGGCAACTCTGTATACGATTCTGATGATTGCGGTTACATTACAAATCAGGCTGAAGAGGAATAGACAAATGGTAAGAATTTGTTAAATCCGAAACCGGTTCCTGTTTAAG
>NC_068981.1:112645624-112647212 GCF_001194135.2 Octopus bimaculoides | reverse complement strand
ATATAAAGAGAGAGAGAGAGGGGGGGACCAGTCAAGCAGCACATCACGCTGTAATTCTTGGGCTATATATATATTTTTTTTTCTATGCATGTGTGTGTGTGGGGGGGGGGGCAGATGAGGCTTATTAGTCATAGTGAAAGCAACTCTTCTAGGAGAGGGACACTCTGACATGAAACCAGGTCATGGTAATAACAGTCCCTTAATTGGCTGCACTATCAAAGTTGATGGGGGTAGACTGGGCTCCTGTTCTGAAATGAAGCTGTGATTAGGACAACCAGTATAAGAGGATAAAGCTCTGAATTCTAATTGACTTACCGCTGCTAGCTTGCAGTATCCTTTTGAAGAAAAGCCTAGGAGAAGGTACTCCGAGATAAAACCTGCAGTCAACTTAGTACTAGTCAACTTTGCTTGTCACTGGAATCTACTATTTTGACCCAGAGAATGGCAAAAGTGTTGTACAAGCTTTTGTCACTGCGATCCAATGAAGCACAGTCATCCCCAACAAAACAACAATGATCACTTTTTAAAAGTCCTATGGCAATAGAGGCATGCAACAAATGCAGACTTGACTGGTTGGAAACATAGTTACAAATCTGTACATAAAGCGGCAGGGTTCATATCTTAACATCGCTTACATGTTTTCATAGACAGGAACTGTTTTCAGTGAAGAATCCTGTGTCTCAGCAACTCTTTCAAGAGAAAACTGCTCACCTGAACATACTGGGAAGGTGCTAGAAAAGGTGTACTAAAAATTGTCTGGTTAGTTTACTGCAGCTAACAGTGGTTCAATTTAGCAGGAATGAACAAAGAATTGATATAAACAATGATAATAAGTATGCAAGGAATAAGGTTTCTCTTAACCTGGCCTGTTGGAATGTGAGAGCCCTTTTAGATCGAGCAGACAGGCCTGAAAGAAGAACATCTCTTATAACTAAGAAGCCAAGGCATCTTAATGCTGATATTGCAGCTCTTTCTGAAACAAGATGTTCAGATAAAGATCATCTTATTGAAAGAGCAGCAGGCTTCACATTACTCTGGGTTGGAAAGCCAAAGGGAGAGAAAAGGGAAGGTGGTGTTGGGTGTGCAATCAGAAAAGATTTGCTAAGAGACCTAGAACAACCACAAAGCATAAATACACACATAATGAAACTCAGGATCCCTCTTTCTAGTGGATGTTTTGTAACTGTTTTCTCTATTTATGCTCCTACACTTTCAGCCAGTGAGGAAAATATCCATGCATTTTATGAGGAGCTTAGAAGAAGTATTCTGTCAGTACCTTAGAATGAGAAGTTGGTTATGCTTGGTGACTATAATGCACATGTTGGTAGAAGCTATGGTGCTTGGAATGTACTTGGGCATTAAAGTGGAAAGGTGAACAACAATGGGTCGCATCTGCTACAAATGTTCCCCAAACCATTAAAGTGGATTGTTGGGAAAACTTACATATACATGTTTTTCCGATAAAGGTTTTTTTGCATACTGAACTACTTGGCAAAATTGTTAATTATTAATTAATTGGCAATTCCCTGCCCTATATCTATCTATCTATCTATATTATATATATATATATATATATATATATATATAT
>NC_068981.1:112644757-112645252 GCF_001194135.2 Octopus bimaculoides | reverse complement strand
ATATATATAAATGCATATGTACATATATACATATATATATGTACATATATACATATATATGTACATATATACATATATATGTACATATATACATATATATGTACACATATACATATATGTATATACATATATATGCACATATATACATATATATATCTCACATAAGAACAAGGTACTGCAACAGCCTCGGTTTCAGAGGACCTCAGCTCTTTAATGCACTGCCAAAACAATTGAGACCTTCAAGACATGGATATAGAGGTCTTCAAAACAAAACTCGACACTTTCCTCTCCACGATACCAGATGAACCATCATCATCATCATCATCATCGTTTAATGTCCGCTTTCCATGCTAGCATGGGTTGGACGATTTGACTGAGGACTGGTGAAACCGGATGGCAACACCAGGCTCCAGTCTGATTTGGCAGAGTTTCTACAGCTGGATGCCCTTCCTAACGCCAACCACTCAGAGAGTGTAGTGGGTGCTTTTACGTGTC
>NC_068981.1:112640804-112642811 GCF_001194135.2 Octopus bimaculoides | reverse complement strand
TATATATATATATATATATTTAAAAAAATTGTAGTTAGAATTAGTAGTTTTTTAACTGCTATTTCTAAATTTTCAGTATGTTGGTGAAGCAACTCCTGCTGATCCCTATATGTTAATAATTATAAATGTTTTACCGATAAAGGTTTTTTTGCATACTGAACTACTTGGCAAAATTGTTAATTATTAATTTTATTAATTAATTGGCAATTCCCTGCCATATATCTATATTGATGGTCTTCTCGTGGATGGTTAAACTGCAATCTTTTCTGCAGGACTGTTTGTGGCGCACATGGGATAATTTTGAGGAGGGATACGGAACTCACTAGTCGATAAATTTGTAGATGCTGATTTTTTCTGATGTGATATTTGATGTCGCATGGTCAGATATGCATCAGTATCTTAGCATTTTCAGATATATAATTTTGTATATCATGCTGATGAGTGGAACGAAATTTTATATTCTAATCA
This sequence comes from Octopus bimaculoides, assembly GCF_001194135.2. Taxonomy (NCBI): domain Eukaryota; kingdom Metazoa; phylum Mollusca; class Cephalopoda; order Octopoda; family Octopodidae; genus Octopus; species Octopus bimaculoides. The sequence goes on along the minus strand of NC_068981.1, from coordinate 112,642,343 downwards.
CGAAACGTCGTACATGATTAACTAACGGCAGGTTTGTTTATTTTCTCTTCCATTTTGTTCTATGTGTGCCATAAATATCGCCATTCATTGGAGAAAAAAAAATTGTAGTTAGAATTTGTAGTTCTTTTAACTGCTATTTCTAAATTTTCAATATGTTGGTGAAGCAACTCCTGCTGATCCCTATATGTTTATAATTATAAATGTTTTACCGATAAAGGTTTTTTTGCATACTGAACTACTTGGCAAAATTGTTAATTATTAATTATATTAATTAATTGGCAACTCCCTGCCCTATATCTATATTGATGGTCTTCTCTTGGATGGTTAAACTGCAATCTTTTCTGCAGGACTGTTTGTGGCGCACATGGGATAATTTTGAGGAGGGATACGGAGCTCACTAGTCGATAAATTTGTAGATGCTGATTTTTTCCCTAGGAGCTAGGACGGCAATGTGTGATGAAGCAATTGCTGGCAATCAGTTGCTACACAGTTTTGCCAGAATTCTATCAGATTGGGCAGAAGATGTTGATGCACCATTTTGCATAGAAAATTTCATTAAAAAAATATTCATTTTTCTGAAAGTTATGACCTTCCAAAGTTGGGGGGTACAACTCTGTAGTTATGCCACATTGACGAACATTGAGTTATATTTTTGTGAATGATTGTGTTTACTTGCACGTGTATGCGTTTGAGAGAGCGAGAGAGGAAGAGGGGAGGAAAGGAATAGGGAACAGGAGCAATGTGTATGTTGTTGTCACAGATCACGTATGTGTGGTTGTGTGTGTTTTTACGTATCAATGTTATGAAAACTAGGTAAAGAATACTGAGAGGAAAGTTTAATCTATGACTTTGTATGTATCACTTTCTCTCTCTCTCCCTCTTTTACTCTTACTCTCTCTATATTACATGTTGAGCGCGTGTGTAAGAACGCTGTCCAGATAGAAGAGAAGAAATATAAAAGTTGCTAGAAACAACAGCCAAATCTCCCTTAAATCACACAAAGTAAACGGAATTTTAAAAATCTAATTACTGCACTGGAAAGTTCACATCGAGAAAATTCCATTGATGTAAAAATTTTTACGAAAAAGTGGAAATGTGGATTTCTATAGATACAACACACACTCACAAACTCAGCTATACTATAGTTATAGATATCTTGAGTGTTTAAGAAAAAAAAATCATTATACAGAAATAAATGTTCCATAGTGTGAATTACATGGTTCGTTATTAAATATATTTATATAGATAGATAGATAGATAGATAGATAGCAGAGAATGTGACATCGTTCATCTGTCATCGCTCTCACACACACACAATTATTAGTTTGGGCGCAAGAGTTTGGGGTTTTTTTCCCTCTAAAACGCTAGGGCAAAGCTCGACTTTTTGTTTCTAAAACGCTGGTACAAAGCTCATAAAAGTATGTTTTGCTGAGAATTAATCCATTTATTTGACAACAAAGAGGTAAGTAGCATTTTATCGGTAAACCTTTACCTTCTACATACATACACATACACGCTATTATATATATATATATATAT
>NC_068981.1:112638024-112640228 GCF_001194135.2 Octopus bimaculoides | reverse complement strand
TAGGAGGTCAGGGTACTTGATTCCACGCAAAAAAATCCGGGGATTTTTTTTTTCTTAATGAAAATCGTGCGGGTGTTACTCGAAAAATTTACCTAACTTATTTTTTAATTGCATTCCATTTTCTTGGAGATGCATTTCTAAAGGAGCGCCAAATTCGTAAATATAAAAAAGTTGTGAGGAGTTACATCATAACTCAGCCGGTCTCTCCTAATCTTTTCCGTTCTCTGAAATCCCCACGGGTCCCATTAGTTATTAAATAATACCGTCATCAAAAAGGCACTACTTACATACAGAGGTCCCGACGCATCTACGTAACCCTAACCCTAAAACACCGGATGTGCGTATTCTTTACTTTCGCCACCCTAACCCTAACGAGTGTGCACTGTAAAAACATCGTTATTTAGATGCATCGGGACCTCTGTATTTAAATAATGCCAAAAAAAAAGGGTATGTGCTAGAATGAATGCTGTAGATAACTTTATTGCGGCATGTTGTGTTGCTGGGTTCCTTAGATGGGAGGATGTTAGTGAGAATTTGGGCAGCGTTTAACAACAATCTTTATATGTTTGGAAATCATTCAACGGCAGTTCATCATCAGCTTTTTATATTAAAGTAACGCATCGCGAAAATACTGGTAATTATTGTGGCATCGATAGCCCTAATTTCTCCATGTCCTAATTCTAGAGTTTGAAGTATCTTGTTGTATTATTTCTTTCTACATTGTCGTCAACTCATGCAGTATATTGACATTACGTTCTTATATAATTTCTGTGATATCAACACATAAAATGATTAATAAATTTTAACTTTATTGACCTGATGTACTAAGGAACGTAGGTTTTCCTATAAGGTGGAAGTATTCAATGGGAAAAAAATTTTCACTTTCTACATTTCGATTCAGAATTGATTAACACCAACACTTGGTCCTTGAATGCCTTAAGTGTTGTTCACTCTACAAACAGCGTCCGGGCTTTAGTTTGAAGAAAACCTTTCTTCTAACCAGTCTTGAAACCAAGAGGAAATAAGAGACTGCGCATAAAAAAATTGTTCAACTAAATTAGGAATTGTAATAAAAGAGAAATGGTTTAATTACCTGGAAAACTCCGGTTGATGAAAGTGTAAAGATCAGCATACGAATTTCACACTTATTCAAAAATTGGTGTATTAAATTTGCATTGGCTTCAATGCTGTACATTTTAATCCATTTGTCCGATTTTGTATTCAACGTCATTAAGACATATTTTGCCATGGCCACAACACGGTTGTCAGTAATATCAGATAATTCATCGTCCAGCGACATGATTACAATGGAAAATTTAAACCGTTAAAGAACTAGCGTTTTCTGTAATTTAGAATACTGCAACGGCACGTGAAATAATCGGCAGTTACCGGTCGAAAGCGTAAATTTATGCGAGTAGGAATTTTTGTATGATTACTTCTTTTAGTTTAGACTTGTAAATTAATCAAGGTATTTTTCTAATACTTTCCATAAAATTTACCCATTTGAGATCTTTTATTCGGCTTTCACGTTTTGAAATTTTAAAATTTAGTGAAAATTTTAAAATTTAGTATATTGATGTAATTTTTTGATGCTGAATCTCATGTTATTTACTCGTTCCAGAAAATTTTTTTAGAAAAATGCTACAGATAGGAGTGTACAGACGCAGGAGTGGCTGTGTTGTAAGTAGCCTGCTTACCAACCACATGGTTCCGGGTTCAGTCCCACTGCGTGGCACCTTGGGCAAGTGTCTTCTACTATAGTCTCGGGCAGACCAAAGCCTTGTGAGTGGATTTGGTAGAGGGAAACTGAAAGAAGCCCGTCGTATATATGTATGTGTGTGTGTTTGTGTGTCTGTGCTTGTCACCCGCAACATCGCTTGACAACCGATGCGGGTGTGTTTACGTCCCCGTAACTTAGCGGTTCGACAAAAGAAACAAATAAATAAGTACTAGGCTTACAAAGAATAAGTCCTGGGGTCGATTTCCTCGACTAAAGGCGGTGCTCCAGCATGGCCGCAGTCAAATGACTGAAACAAACGAGTAAGAGAGCTATTTTTAAGTTTGAGGACCTTTATGATTTGACGGGCAACATTTTTTTATGTAATGTTTTTGGTACCGAAACACTTTCAAACTTCGTATACTTGTATATTTTGTGGTATAGAACAGATAAAAAAATTTTGTATTCGAAGTTATTTCACGTTAAA
>NC_068981.1:112634560-112637996 GCF_001194135.2 Octopus bimaculoides | reverse complement strand
ACGTTAAAAATTGTCTTATTTCGATAATTTCAACTAATCACTGACGTCTATTCAGTTGAATACAGTTACTGCTGTGACGGTGTATATGGTATTAATCCCCATTAGTTCTGACATTTTCGATTAACTAGACTGTTCGTAAACAAAGGGGAAAAAGCCATCAAAATACTTGAATATTGCCTGCACTTGTTATTGGAGCTGCCACAATTATTAATGCACCTCCACCAAGTACTTCATTTCCTAGAAATAGCAGCCAAATCTTCTTCAAATCAAACTCTAGTTTAGGGTTAGGGTTCGGGTTTTAGAGTTAGGGTTAGGGTTGGGGTTAGGAGTGAGGTTATGGCAAAAATATACACACACAGATACGCACAGCGTAATTTATTATATAAACAATATATGCGTATAAATTACGATTAAACCGGATGAAATATGTCACAGGGGATTACATTTTTATGACCGGCCAAAAATGATAGCTTACGAAAGAGTGCTGACTGTATTCAGCTGAATAGACGTCAGTGATTGGTTAAAATTACAGAAATACAACTTTAACATGAAATAACTTGCGATGTACAATTTTTTGTTAAGAAGGCTAAGAGAAAAAGTTGTTTTGTATGACACATTCTACCAGTGTCCCAAGTTTGAAAGTGTTTTGTTAAGAATACAAGTGTTGGCCGTCAAATCACAAAGATCCAAGTTTGATTCTTTTTTCCCAATCAGAAAATAGGATTTGGAAGCTGATAATTTCTGCTTGATAACTTTTATTAAACAAAATGAAAGCAATACATTACAACTAAAGTTATAAGAAGTTTCGAAGTTTTAATCATCTTAAATGAATAAAGTCATGTTAAATGTTGGAACAGGCAATATAAAAAAGGTGACATCCTCAATTAATTTTTTTTTAGCGAAAAATTACAAAAGAAAGAAACTTCGTTATAATACTGAGTTAATTTCATCTAACAATAGCGGAAATTCGAAAATGAAAGTTCAAGATACAGAAGGGTTAGGGTTTAGAGTTGGAATTAGGGGTTAGGGTTTAGAGTTGGGGTTTAAAAAACCTAGGTGTAATTGAGCCCCACCAAGGATTTTTATACTTAGGAATTGACAAGTTGTCAATTCCTAAGCTATTGTATTTTCTTAGAGCTCTTGTATTTTCTTATAGATTCCCATCATCCCTCCAATGCTTTGATGACTTAATCTTCAGGAAATTCGAATGCTTGGCCAATGTCAAACTCTTTCTTAGCAACCTGCGAGCAGGCTGCTTTGCCCAAACAATTTGGGGGTCTGGGTCTGTGCAGGCGCTCGTCTCTATCTCTTCCCTGTTTTCTTTACTCCAGGCACGCTTGCACTCCTTTAGTAGGCAACATCCTTTCCTTGCCAATATGGACTAATTGGTTAATGTTTAATGCGGCTTTGTATTATTCATATATCATATACATGCATGTTATATATGTAATAAAAGAATTTTCCTTTCATTAAAGTCTAGGGTTTCTGGTTGAGGTTTAAAGTTGGAGTTTATAGTTAGAATTGGTATTTAGTGTTAGAATTAGGGATTAGGATTTGCATTTAGGGTCAGTCTGACCAGTGGATAATCTGGGGTTAATCAAATGGATCTTTTCAATTTGATGGCCAGAGTTTTTAATTATTTTTTTTTAACTAAATACTTTGAAACTTCGGATACTGGTAGAATGTGTCACAAAAACAGTTTATTCTTAACGTTTTTGACAAAATTTTGTATTTTAGAAGTTATTTCATGTTAAAGTTATCATATTTGGGCAATTTTAACCAATCAATGACTTGTATTCAGCTGAAGAAAATTACTGCTGCTGTTTGCAAACAACAACTTCCAGGTCCACTTCCCAAACAAAACCCTTCATTAATAACCAGAGATGTTTTTATAGCAACATTGAGGCTAAATAACAATAAAATTATTACTGTGATAGATCATTTTTAGGGAACATGTATCTAAAATTTTTCTGGAACAAGTGTAGGGGTGGAACAAAATTAGTAACTGGGGAAAATAAGTAGCTTCTCATTTCTCGTTATTTTATCCCTACCTGTTTGAAATCATTGCATTGCAAGTATTGCATCATTTTTAGGAGTAAAAGAATTGGTCAGCATAGTAGTAGTAGTAGAAGTTGAGAGAGTCTGAAACAGTCAGGTGGCAGGTCCTTTTGTTTTCAAGAAATTTTTCCTCAACTTTGACCTGATTGTAATTGAGGATGCTGATAAGATATCTGGATAATTTTTGATGTTTTGGTCTTTTCTCTGTTGGATTCCAAGTCTATTTTTTTCTACACTAACATCTAATTTGATAATTTCAAGTTTCAAAAAATGATATCTATAATGGGGTAAAATGAGTAATGACTAATTTCAATAATTTCTTTTTAACTGCATGGTAAGTGAATATATCACAAAGAGGACACTCCACCAGACTGCTGTTTTTCCCTGATCCTCTTTCACTTGACCTAGATATTTAAAATATTTTTGGCATTTTTGATCTTTGTGATGTTCAGGGATAGATATTGATGTACAGGAGTCTGTTTTCTGGAGAACTCAAGCAGTAAATTTATATTATCTTTGTTTTACTCATTTTGTCCAGCCAAATTTGTCTTTTACATGCTCAAAGAGAACAGCAATAATTTCTGAAATAGTGATCAGATTATGTTATAATGCTTTTAATGCATTTAGGGAAGGCCATTTGCTTAGCTGATATAGTTTTTTAGAACATGATAGTGAGGTTGGAGACCAGTCTGAGACTAATGATGGCCAATGGTATTCACCCACATGGTGTGTAGCTGAATGAAGCAAAATAAATAATACTTCATCACACTTTTGTTCCTGGTTATTTTTTGTGTATAGCTTTTGTGTTGCATGTATAGAAATCCATATTTTCCACTTTTTCATAAAAATTTTTACATCAATGGAATTTTCTCGATGTGAACTTTCAAGTGCAGTAATTAGATTTTTTAAATTCCGTTTACTTTGTGTAATCTAAAGGAGATTTGGCTGTTGTTTCTAGCAACTTTTATATTTCTTCCCTTCTACCTAGAACGGCGTTCTTACACACGCGCTCAACATATAATATAGAGAGTAAGAGTAAAAGAGGGAGAGAGAGAAAATGATACATACAAAGTCATAGATTAAACTTTCCTCTCAGTATTCTTTACCTATTTTTCAATGTGGCATAACTACAGGGTTGTACATCCCGATTTTGGAAGGTCATAACTTTCAGAAAAATGAATATTTTTTTATGAAATTTTCTATGCATATATTATTTCGGTGAAAGTCTTTTGGGAGCGGGTGGGGGCAATTTTCGGAAATTCCACTTATATTCCTCTTAACTTCCAGGAAAATGAATATTTTTTCGTGAAATTTTCTACAAATATACCTTGATGTATGTACATTTCGAGCATGTAGGAATTTTGAAGGAAACAACTGC
>NC_068981.1:112633573-112633786 GCF_001194135.2 Octopus bimaculoides | reverse complement strand
TAAAAGTCACACCCGGACAACGTCAGGTTATACTGCTAGTATATGTATATATATATATATATATATATGTGTGTGTGTGTGTATAAATACATACACATACATGCAGATATGGGTACAGGACGTCACAAATGGTGCAAATAACATGAAATACATAAACAAATGAGGGAAAAACATGAAATACATAAATAACGGAAAAAATTAAAAAACAGAACA
>NC_068981.1:112629355-112633563 GCF_001194135.2 Octopus bimaculoides | reverse complement strand
TGTAAGGCTTTCTTTTTTAGTTGATTTTCACCTAGCAAGACTTATTGTAGGTGGCATAAAAGTCACACCCGGACAACGTCAGGTTATACTGCTAGTATATGTATATATATATATATATATATATGTGTGTGTGTGTGTATAAATACATACACATACATGCAGATATGGGTACAGGACGTCACAAATGGTGCAAATAACATGAAATACATAAACAAATGAGGGAAAAACATGAAATACATAAATAACGGAAAAAATTAAAAAACAGAACAAGTTAATACAGAGAAAGGACCCTTCGTCAGTTGTTGGTTGTCTATCTACTCCTCATTTTGCGCATTCAATGACAATATGAGTCTTGAAAGACAGTTGCTCTCATAAATTCTAAAATAAAATTTAGGATTTATGGAGTGGTCAATCCTAAATTTTATTTTAGAATCTATTGGAGCAACTGTCTTTGAAGACTCATATTGTCATTGAATGCTCAAAATGAGGAGTAGATAGACAGCCAACAACTGATGAAGGGTCCTTTCTCTGTGTTAACTTGTCCAGTTTTTCCACTTTTTTCTTTGTTTACATATTTCACTCGTTTTTCCCTCATTTGCTTACATATTTCATGTTATTTGCACCACTGGTGACGTCCAGTACCCATATCTGCATATATATATATTTATTATTTAGGTAAAATTTTGAGGTAAAATATATTTTTTACAAGTGTTTACTATCTTCCAAAAACTATATCAGCTAAGCAAACGGCCTTTCCTAAATACATGAAAAGCATTATAACATAATTTGATCATTATTTCAGATTATCGCCCTTCTCTTTGAGTATGTAAAAGACAAATTTAGCAAGGGTAAAATGCGTAAGACAAGTAAATGTAAATTTGCCACTTCAGTTCTCAAGAAAACAGACTCATGTACATCAATATCCATCCCTCAACATCAGAACGATTAAAAATGCCAAAAATATTTTAAATATCTATGACAAATGAAAGAGAATCAGAGAATAACAGCACAATCTGGGGGAGTGTCCTCTTCGTGATATATTTACTCACAATGCAGTTAAAGAGAAATTATTGAAATTACTTATTATTCATTTTACCCCATTTTAGACATCATTTTTTGAAACTTGAAAATTATCAAATTAGATGTTAGTGTGTGAAAAAATTGACTTTGGAGAAAAGTAACAATACAAAATGATGATGCAATATTTGTAATGTAATGACTTCAAACAGGCAGGGAAAAATAATGCGAAATGAGAAGTTATTCATTTTGCCGCGATTACTAATTTTACCTTACCCCCTACTAATAATTCTCTACTAAATCTCTAGTAATTGTAAATGATTACATAATATTTTCTGTCCCTCTTTTAGTGACAGTGATTATGATTTATGTTTTGCATTTGTATGTAATTTTGCTATTTTGTTGTTCCATTCCTTTTATTTCATTGTCATGAATGAACTCATTCATTTTCATGTGGACAGCCTAAATATTGACCTATCAGCTTCAAGCTGTCATGAACATCATCATAAATGTTCTTGAGATTTTCTCTAATTAAGCAGCTTGGTTCCTAAATCATGTTGGCATTTCAAGCAGGACAGATGTCAGCTCTCACCAAACAAATCAAGAAAAGAGCCATAAGGAATTTTGGCAGTCTCATATCTTTTTGACTCTCACTTTGATGATAACAAATGGATGAGCAAATAAATTAAGCCAATCCACATATCCTAGTCTTGTTGCCAGTGAGGACATGATAATTTATGTATGTATACATACTTAGCCTTCCCTTAATAAAATCTGTTGCTAAATGTTCACAAGTCCCCTTTTGTTGTAATACATACATCCAGCTTTATCTCTGATACCACAAACAACAAGCACACAATAATCTAAATTTCTCTCTCTATCTATTGTTTATCCATTTTACAAATCTATCTATTTCACAGGACTGGCTATCACTCCATTGCACAAGTGTGCATGGCTGACGAAGAGTCAACTAGCTCGAAACTGGGCCAGTCCTGCAATCCTGTTAGCTGATGGAGGTTAGTAAAGGGGCACACCCTGCTAGCAGAACGTTGCATCAAAAACCAGCTGGCGGAGAAAATGCCTGGGGTTAAACTAGTAGTAACATTCAACTGCCACTTTGATGTGGCAACTCATTTACTGTTTAGTATACGTTACTACTCTATCTCTTGTTGAGATTTTATAACTAGCTACTTTGTTTGTTGCAAATCAGTGACCAATGGTCACTTTGTTTACAATATATTGCTGGCAGAAGCGGATCTTAGCTATCACTCCCTTGTGCAGGGGTGTGCGGCTGACAAAGAGCCAACTAGCTCGAAACTGGGCCAATCCCGCAAACCTGTTAGCTGATGGAGGTTAGTAGGGATTTGCTCCCCCTGCTAGTGATATATTGTATAGAAAGGATTCAGAACATTGCATTGAAAACCAGCTGGCAGAGAATATGCTTAACTCAATTACTGTTTAGTATACATTACTACTCTCTCTTCTTAAGATTTTATAACTAGCTACTTTGCTTATATATATATATATATATATATATATATTTGTCCAAAACCATGCAGGAGGGAGTAGAAGAAAGAGTAGTACAAGTGAAGGGAGAGGAAAGAAAATAGTAATTCAGTGAAGGAGTAGTGAAAGTAATAGCAACAAGAGAGAAGTGGCAAAGAATGTGTTGTGTATCCTCTGTTTTTCTCAGTCACAACATATGAATGAGAAAAGATGGGGTGATAGATGGATAATAAAAGAAGAGTTGAAAAAACAATCAGCATTTCAACTCCATGTGAGTATGTGTGTGTATGTAAAAGGGAGGTATGTGAATGTTTGTGTGTGTGTGTGTGTGTGTGTGTGTGTGTGCGTGCAATGGAAATGGGATGGTGAACGTTCAACATTGAAAAGAAAAATCAAACAGCATTTCAAATCTGTGTACGTATATGTGTGTATGTGTGTGCTTGTACAAGGGAAGTATGTGAATGTATGTGAACATTGACAAGTGTATTAATTTGGTTTACCATCCATATCTTCTACTATACTAATACTCTTGTGTATTTCAGTGTCACAGCATATGAATGAGAAAGGAAGGGGTGATAGACGAATAAAGAAGAAAGGGGTGATGGCAAACTTGGTAGTAGAATGAAGTTCTATGGTGAAAAAAAATCAAACAGCATTTCAACTCTGTGTAAGTATATGTATGTGTATATAAAAAGGAGTCATGTGAATGTTTGTGTGTGTGCAATAGTAGTGGGATGGTGAACATTCAAACAGTGTTTCAACTCTGTGTGAGTATATGTATGCATGTACAAGGGAAGTATGTGAATGGTTGTATATGTGATTACTATGTACCTTATTTATATATAAAATACTACAATTAGCCGACATGTTTGATGGCACGGGGCCAGCTAGTATAGATACCTAAAACACAAAAACATTTCAAGAAGAATAGGTTAGGGAATGAATAAGAATTGTAATATTGTAAGAGTACATTCTTACTACATAAGATGTTGACCACTGTGTGAGGGGTGCTGGTGGAATGAGCATTTCTAGGAAGATGAGGGACAATACTTACTATCTAATAGTTCATTATCACAAACATCAGCTTGAGGGGTGAAGAACTTATCCAAAGTTGTTTGTTGCTTATGATACATCATCTCTTTCTACAGCTCAGTATAGAAACTGAGCACATTTAAAACTCCTCTTGTAATTTTTATGTTATGTTAGTGGTTAGCAGCAAAAATCTGCAGACTTTCCTCCATCAGTGCCAACTCTTTAGCAATAATTTTTGTAGTCAATTTAAGTGGTGCAGATGAAACTTCCATTGTCTCAACTGTATTCTCAGTTTTTTTCTTTTTGTAATAGCACAGCTCTCACTAACCATTCTTCTATCCCAAGTTTCCTCATTGACCACCAGATAAGGGATCGGGGGACCCTGTCAAATGCTTTCTCCATGTCAACGAAAGCTAGGTACAGAGGTTTATCCTTGGCTAGATATTTCTCCTGCAACTGTCTTACTAGAAATATGGCATCAGTGGTGCTTTTACCTGGCACGAACCCAAACTGCATCTCATCTAAATTGATTCGCTCCCTAATTAGTTGGGCTATGACCCTCTCCGTAACTTTCATAACCTGATCTAACAACTTGATGCCTTTGTAATTATTTGTATCTAAAGCGTCACCTTTACCTTTGTAGCAGTTGACTA
>NC_068981.1:112627363-112628253 GCF_001194135.2 Octopus bimaculoides | reverse complement strand
GCAAGCTATGGACACATAAGAGGTGCAGCAATATCAAAGGCAGGTTAACCAGGAAGTTAGTTTTTGTATGTGGCAGATGTTCAGGTGCAATAAACACTGTAAACAAACAGGAAACAACTTCTGTCTCATTCCAGGGAGAAAAAGTAGGCGTAGTTGATAGCTTCCGCCATCTAGGTGACCAAGTTAGTAGTGGGGGTGGGTGTGCTGAAAGTGTAGCTGCTAGAATAAGAATAGCCTGGGCAAAGTTCAGAGAGCTCTTACCTCTGCTGGTGACAAAGGGACTCTCACTCAGAGTAAAAGGCAGACTGTATGACACATGTGTACGAACAGCCATGCTACATGGCAGTGAAACATAGGCTGTGACTGCTGAGGACATGCGTAAGCTCGCAAGGAATGAAGCCAGTATGCTCCGCTGGATGTGTAATGTCAGTGTGCATACTCAACAGAATGTAAGTATCTTGAGAGAAAAGCTGAACATAAGAAGCATCAGTGCAAAAGAGGCGATTGTGCTGGTATGGACATGTGGTGAGAATGGACGAGGATTTCCACACCCTAACAGTTGAGGGAACCCGTGGAAGAGGTAGGCCCAGGAGGACCTGGGCTGAGGTGGTGAGGCAAGACCTTCGAACATTGGGCCTCACCGAGGCGATGACTTCTGACCGAGACCTTTGGAAATGTGCTGTGCGTGACAAGACCTGGCAAGCCAAGTGAGACCTAAATCCAAGGCCTCTGCTAGGGGTGTAGCCAGCCCACTCATGCGTACCTTTCCTACATCGGACACTAAACTCCGCTTATGAAGACTTGTTGAGGCAAGTGAAATCGAACTAAATTCGACAACTGGCACCCGTGCCAACGTCGTCTCCTTCATTGGACACGAAACTCAGCTTGCG
>NC_068981.1:112625342-112627184 GCF_001194135.2 Octopus bimaculoides | reverse complement strand
CCAGTGCCCCTGGACTGGCTCTTGTGCAGGTGGCACATAAAATACACTATTTTGAGCGTGGCCGTTGCCAGTACCGCCTGACTGGCCTTCGTAGGATTTTCGAGCGAGATCATTGCCAGTGCCCCTGGACTGGCTCTTGTGCGGGTGGCACATAAAATACACCATTTTGTGTGTGGCCGTTGCTAGTACCGCCTGAATGGCCTTCGTGCAGGTGACACGTAAAAGCACCCACTACACTCTCTGAGTGGTTGGTGTTAGGAAGGGCATCCAGCTGGAGAAACCTTTTGACAGAGCTTTCCACTCTGTTATATGGTGGTCTCTAAGAAAGTTAGGAGTAGAGGAGTGACTTGTTAGAGCTGTACAAATCATGTACAGTGGTGCTTTATCTAAGGTGAGAGTTGGTCATGAATACAGGGATCTGTTCTCAGCCCACTCTTATTCCTTAAGTCCTCCAGGCCATAACAGAGGAATTCGAAACTGGGTGCCCATGGGAACTGCTATATGCTGATGACCTTGCTCTTATTGCAGAATCTTTAGCAGAATTGGAGAAGAAATTCCAGGTCTGGAAACAATACCTGGAATCAAAGGGTCTTAAAATTAACCTAGCAAAGGCCAAAGTTGTTGTTAGTAAGAAAGAAGATAAAACTCTCTTTCTGTCAGGTGAATGACCCTGCTCAGTAAGTAGGAAAGGAGTTGGAGGAAATTCCATTTGTTGCACCTAGTGTAAACTATGGACACATCAGAGATGCAGTGGAATCACAGGTAGATTAACAGATAAAGTCGTCTTTGTATGTGGCAGATTTACAGAAACAATAAGCACTAAGAGCACACGGGACTTAGGTTCTCACAAATGCTCAGGAGGCTCTCTTGAGGTTGTAGATAGCTTATGTTACCTAGGTGACCAAATTAGCAATGGTGGTGGATGTTCTGAAAGTATTGTTTCTGGAATAAGAATTAGGTGGAGGAAGTCCAGAGAGCTATTACCTCAGTTGGCAACAAAAGGACTCACTCTCAGAATGAAAGGTAGACTATATGATGCTTGTGTGTGAACGACTATACTCCATAGTAGTGAAACATGGGCTCTGAATGCAGAATACATGCGTAGATTGGAGAGGAATTAAGGTATTATGCTCCGTTGGATGTGCAATATCAGTGTACAACAAAGTGTAAATGTATTAAGAGAAAAGTTGGGCAGAAGAGAAATCAAATGTAGCATACAAGAGAGAAGACTACATTGGTTTGGACATGTGATGCATATAAATGAGGACAGATATATGAAGAAGTGCTGATCAATGAATGTGGATGGTACCCACAGAAGAGGGAGACCCAGGAAGATTTATCAAGACATTATAAATTGCCCCAAATAGTGCAGAAATTCATCTTGATCAAGATGCCTATTCATCAGAGAAAACATGGGCTGATATGGAATAAAAACATGTGTATACATATATATACTTATCTATAGTCTATTAAAAATGGTCAAAGGGAAAATAACTCTAATTCTTCACCTTTTGCTTCTTGCTTTTTTTTGTTTCCAGGTTTTTTTTTCTGGTTTTTCAACCTTTCACCTTTACTTATTTCTTGACTTTTCTCATTTTTCCTCTTTTTCTCTCATCCTATTGTCCCATTTTTAGTTTGTTATGTCATGTGGGCAGTGCCTGAAGATAGTGCTAGGACACCAGACATGTTAAAAAATACTGACTGGCATGCTCTCATCACATGAAACTAATAGTAGCACATAAAAAAATACATTGTGTGTGTGTGTGTATATATGTGTGTATATATATATATAAAGGTGGTGCTCCAGCATGGCCACAGTCAAATGACTGAAACAAGTAAGAG
>NC_068981.1:112617358-112625332 GCF_001194135.2 Octopus bimaculoides | reverse complement strand
ATATATATATATATATATATATATATATATACACACACACACACATTGTCTGTATGTATATATACAAGGGGTTTCAGTTTCCAGCTACCAAATCCACTTACAAGGCTTTGGTCGGACCAAGGCTATAATAGAAGACACTTGTCCAAAGTGCCATGCAGTGGGATTCAACCTGGAACCATGTGATTGGGAAACAAGCTTTTTACTACATAGCTATGCTTGCTCCTATATATTGAAATATTCCAGCCATTTTGTTTTATCTTTCTCCATTTTGAGGGGGGAAAGAGTATGAGAGAGAAGGGAAGAAAAGAGTGAAAGAGAGAAAGGATAAGAAACAAAAAAGAGAAAATGTGTGAGAGAGAGGCGTTCAATAAAACTGAAAGAAAGAGAAAGAGATGTAGATCAAATGACCACACTGCTAAAGTGGAAATGGGAAAATAAACAACCAATTGAAGCAGGGACAAATGTCTTCATCCAGTATTCCACACTCGAGTGTAATTTAGTTTTTTTTATATTTTAGTCAGTCTTTAACTCTTCCCTTCTTTACCTCACATGACTCCTCTCTCTCTCTGTCACAGATGCACTTCTGTCACAATCCTCTCTCATGAATGTGTGCGTGTATATATACATTTATATACAATTAAGTGTGAATAAGCTGTATGCATGTGTGTGTATGTACGTTTATTGATATATTGATACACTAAGACCAAATGTGTCATGCTGTTACGTGTTTAATTGAAGGGAGAGGCAAAGAGCGAGAGAAAAAGTGGGAAAGAGAAGTGTTAACAACATGAATTAGTGGGGAAGTAATAGTTATTATGTAGTTAAAAGGTTTGTTGACGGGAGAGATATAAAGAGATTCAGAAATACTATGTTCAGCAGAGTGGTAATATTTTGGTGGTTGGGTTAAAGAAATGCAGATGGAGAGAAAGGCAGTTATATTAAAGGTGAGAAGCAGATAGAGAGATGCTATGCCAGCCAATGCATTACTTTGTCACATGGTTAGTGAAAGTGAAAAGTGAAGAGAAAGAGAGAAATCATAATGATGTGAATAAGGGTATTACATGGTTAAAAAGTTTCTTGAAGTTAGAGAGAGAAATGTAAAGTGCTTAGAAGAGGGATATTATATATATTATTGTGACTGACAAGAAAATAACATTTTAATACTCATTTTTTAAATCTTCTATCTGTTAGTCTATTTATCTCTCTATCTACATTGACAAATACATCAATGGCTAGAAGGAAGGTGTAAATTAGATATGAAAATAATCTTCTCATAAATAGAAAGCTAGATTTTTCAATGAAAATAAAATAACTGAGCAAAATAATTGTGGATGTTATTTTTTTTTATAATTTGTTATATGAAGTTTGTATTGTCAGACTAGATAGATACATTAACAGATGACCGATAATGTAACAGGAAAAAATGAGATGGATATAGGCAATGACATGGATATAGGCAATGACATGGATACAGGCAATGACATGGATATAGGCAATGACATGGATATAGGCAATGACATAAAGAGAAGTGATGCATCGAATCACTAGAGCAACAGAGCAGTGTAGAAGGGAAAATATGAATCAAAGAGATAAGAGAACATGTTCAAGATAGAGAAAAGAAAATTGAGAGAGAACGTCCAAAAAACTGTAAACATATGGTTGAAAGTTACAATGTTGGTGACATGAATATTCTCTGTAATCATTATGAAGCTCTTGGATTTATAAATGAACCTCTGCTGAGAGAATGGGAAAGTCATGCTCTCTCAATTACAGCCTTATTCATGACTGAAAGTTTTTCATTTTTAAATGAAATAATGCAGATTATACAATTTCAAAAGAAACACTAATTTTTATGGTTCCAATTTTTATAAAATTTCCGCTTAATTTATACACAATTAAGGTGAGTATAGGAGAGTATGTGTGTATTTCTCACTTTCTAATGCCTGTGTTCTTTAATTCTCTTTCTCTCCCTCTCCCCCACCTCTCTCTCTCAAGTTAAAGAATGCAGACATGTGTGTGTGAGTCTGTGTTCTTTAACTCTGTTTCTCTTGCCCTCTCTCTCCCCTCTCTCTCAAAACCACTGGGCAAAACTAATATTCTTATCTAGATGCTTTGCATTGGACAAATGACAATATAAATTCTGCTGTAACTAGCATACCCATGTTGTCAAAATGCCATCAATTTTATTAATGATAGAAAATGGCATATCAAAACAATGTGAGCAACCACTGATAAATGTCAGCAATGTATACATATATACATGGATATATGTATGTATGTATGTATGTATGTAGGAGATGCTCTTCTAATATTAGGCAGCAACTGTGCTTGGCTAAAAGGCAGAAAGGAAGAGATTGTATGAAGTGAAGTGTTTCATACATTGTCTTGCTATCCTAATTGCAAGACAATGTGTGTAAAATAACTGAGATGTAATTGGCACAAAGTATATTTGGAATGATGAAAGCATACTGGACATTGATATGGAACAAAAGAAACTGATGTGGAAGTGCTATTATGAAAGGTTGCTGAATGTGAAGAACACATAGGATAAACAGATTACCTCATGCTGACCCAGTATAGGAACCAGCAATTGAAGTAGACAGCAGTGTGATAGATAAAGTAATCAAGGATATAGAGATGGAGAAAGCTGCAGGGATAGTTGCAGAGATGCTTAAAATATCTGATGAGGTAGGATACAAGATTATAAGATGAATTCAGAAGCTTGGAGGCCTTTTTTTAGGAGGCTTTTTTTTTTATAGTTATATTTGTCCTAAATTACTCTAATTTTAGTATATCATTACTATACAACTGTTAGTTTTTTATTCCAGATTGAAAGAAACAGTTGTAACAGCACTTCGAACATACTCTATTAAACATTGCTTGGCACAGCTGATTGGCTTGCAGAATGCTCACTATGCAACAAAATTTTATGTGAAAGTGAACAAAAATGCTCCAGAAACTGATGAAATGTTGCTTATGGATTAATGAGCACCTATTTTTTGCTGGCACAACAGGTTCAGGGACAATAAAGAGGAGATGAGAGATGTTGGAGGGAGAGCAGTGGTCAGAGCACCACAGCTGATTGAGAAATTTCACAGCCAGCCACCTGATAACCTACCTATCAGGTGACTGCTAGCCAGATCGATTACATTCCCACCAGACAGCAGGATGCATGGTTGCTCTTGAACACAAAGACCTTCCCTGGTGAAGAATGTACCCTCCAGTATAGACTAGTTATTAGTGATTTTAGTCTCCAGGCCAAAAGGATGCAGAGAAGCAGATCAATCTGGAAAAGAAGAATTTGGAAGTTTAAAGACCCTTCATATGGTCAGAGATTTAGAAACATCTTAATTGAGAAATTTGATGAGAGGGAAGAGGAGCTACAAACTTGTGACAGAGAGGGCAACTATGAATTCCTATGGGACAGCCTGCCGAGTGCCACAGGCCAAATCTGCAGCTGGTGCAAAGTTTCTTCCAGACCTAGAGTAACGTGGTGAAATGATGTGACAGACAGGGCCATAAGAGCAAAGAAACAGGCCTGGAAGAGTGGAAGTAGCAGGGTGCTGTATCAGATAGCCAGAAGGGAAGCTAGGAGACAGGTATATCTATCCAAGGGAGAAGCAGAAAAGAAGTCTGCCTATGTTCAGTGACGTGAGGACCAAAAAACTGAAGTGTTTCAGATCACAAGACAGTGTGTTACAGAAAATCGTGATGTCATAGGTGAGAAATGTATCTGCATGGATGAAGGTGCACTTGCATTTAATGATTCTGCAACGAAAGAGGCTTGGAAATGTCGTTATGAAAGACTGCTGAACGTGGAGAATGAATGGGAGGAGGAGAGTCTGCCAAATGTCGACCTAATTGAGAGACCAGCTACCTGAATTGACAGTTCCTTGGTAGATAAAGCAATTAAGGATATGAAGACAGGGAAAGCCCCTATCCCATTAGGAATCGCTGTTGAGATGCTTAAAATATTTGGCGGTGTGGGTTATGTCTAGTCACCCACATTGTAAATCAGGTGGTTCACAAAGGAGTCATAACCAGTGGCTGGTGTAGCAGTACCATAGTCAACTGTTACAAAGGTAAAGGTGATGCCTTAGATAGAAGTAATTACAGAGGTATCAAATTGTTGGATCAGGTGATGCAAGTTATGGAGAGAGTCATAACCCGACTAATTAGGGAGAGAGTTAGCCTAGATGAGACACAGATTGGTTTTGTGCCAGGGAGAAGCACCCCTGATGCTATATTTCTGGTAAGGCAGCTGCAGGAGAAATACCTAGCTAAAGATAAACCTCTGTACTTGGCCTTTTATTCACTTGGAGAAAACCTTTGACAGGGTCCCCCAATCCCTTTTCCGGTGGCCAATGAAGAAACCAGGGATTTGAGAGCTTTTCAAGCTATGCACAGGAATGCTACCAGTAAAGTGAGGGTTGGCAATGAGCACAGCGAAGAATTCAGGGTACAAATAGGGGTTCACCAAGGATTAGTACCCAGCCACCGCTTATTCATCATAGTCCTCCAGGCAATAACAGAGAAATTTAAAACAGGCTGCCCCTGGGAGCTCCTCTATGCTGATGACTTTGCTCTAATTGCTGAGTCACTACCAGAACTTGAGAAGAAGTTCCAGGTATGGAAGCAAGGTCTAGAATTGAAGGGCCTTAGAGTTAACCTAATAAAAACCAAAGTCTTAGTAAGTAGGAAGGCAGATAAATCACAAATCCCTTCAGGTAGATGGCCCTGCTCAACCTGTAGAAAAGACATAGGTAGAAACTCCATAAGATGCATTTGATGTAAGCTTTGGACATATAAAATGTGCAGCAATATCAGAGGAAGGTTAACAGGGAAACTAGCTTTTGTATGTGGAAGAGGCACAGGTACAATAAATGTTGAAAATGGTCAGAAAATAGGCTCCATCAACTGCCAGGGGATCAAGCTAGAGGTAGTAGATAGCTTCTGTTATGTAGGTGACCAAGTTAGTTGTGGAGGTTGGTGCTCCGAGAATAAAGTTCAGAGAGCTCCTACCTCTACTGGCAACAAAGGGCCTCTCTCTCAGAGTGAAAGGCAATTTATATGATGCTTGTGTGCAAACAGCTGTGCTATATGGCAGTAAAACATGGGCTGTGACAGCTGAGGACATGCATAGGCTTGAAAGAAATGAAACCTACATGCTTTGCTGGATGTGCAATGTCAGTGTGCATGTTTGACAGAGTATAAGCATCTTGAGAGAAAAGTTAGATATAAGAGGCATCAGATGTGGTGTGCAAGAGAGACAGCAGTGCTGGTATGGTCATGTGATGTATATGAATGAGGACAGCTGTGTAAAGAAGTGCCAATCTCTAACTGTGTGTGTGTGTGGGGGGGGGACCTGTGGTAGAGGTAGACCCAGAAAGGCATGGGATGAAGTGGGGAAGCATGATCTTTAAACTTTGAGTCTCACAGAAGCAATGACCTCACAGAGGCAATGACTAGTGACTGAGACTTGGTGATATGCAGTGCTTGAGAAGACCCATCAAGCTAGGTGAAATCATTGTCATAGCTGATGCTGGTATCATGTAACTGGCACCTATGCAGGTGGCACATGAAGAGCACCTTTTGAGTGTTGGGCCTCACAGAGGCAAAGTAGCTGAGTTCCTTTCGAGTGTTGGGCCTCACAGAGGCAAAGTGTCTGAAATCCTTTTGAGTGTTGGGCCTCATGGAGGCAAAGTGGTGAGTTCCTTTTGACCGTTGGGCCTCATGGAGGCAATGACTAAGACCTTTGACATTATGTCATACTTGAGAAGAAGACCCATCAAGCTGAGCAAAATCGCAGTTGTGGCAGTTACCAGTGTCACGCAAATGGCACCCATGCCAGTGGCACGTAAAAGCACCCATTACACTCTCAGAGTGGTTAGTGTTAGGAAGAGCATCCAGCCATAGAAAACCATGCCAAATCAGACTGGAGTCCGGTGCAGCCTTTTCAGTATGGACAAAGGACATTAAATGATGATGATATATATATTAACTGTTTAGGGATAGAATTAAGCCACATGCAATGCAGTTTGGTTTTGTTCCAGGGAGAAGTCCTACAGATGGCATATTCATAGTGAGACAGTTGCAAGAAAAATATTTGGCCAAAAGGTAAACCATTGTACTTAGCCTTCCTTAACCTGGAGAAAGCTTTCAACAGGGTTTCCTACTCTCTTATCTGGTGGTCTCTAAGGAAGGAAGCTATGAGCAGAGGAGTATGTTGTTAGACTCGTACAAGCCATGTACTGTGATGCTGTCAGTAAGGTGAGAGTTGGCCTTGAATACAGTGATGAATTTAGCATACAAGTTGGAGTTCACCAGGGATCAGTTCTTAATCCACTCTTATCCATCATAGTTCTCAAGGCCATAATAGAGAAATTCAAAATTGCATGCTCATAGGAACTGCTATATACTGATGATCTTGCTCCAATTGCAGAATCTGAAACAGAATTGGAGAAGCTCTGTGTTTGGAAGCAAAACCTGGAATCAAAGGGCCTTAAAGTTAATTTAGCAAAGATTAAAGTTGTTGTTTGCAAGAAATTAGTAAAGGTAGTAGATGCTCTGAAAGTATTGTTTCTAGAATAAGAATAGGATAGTGGAAATTCAGAGAGCTACTATCTCTGTTGACAGCAGAAGGACTCTCTCTCTCAGAGTGAAAGGCAGATTGCGTAATGCCTATGTGAGAACGGCTATATTACATGGTAGTGAGCCATGGGCTCTGAGTGCAGTGGATATGCATCATTGGAGAGGAATGAAGGTAGTATGCTCCATTAGATTTGAAACATCAGTGTGCATGACTGACAAAGCACAACTGTGTTGAGAGAAAAGTTAGGTATAAGAGTGATAAAATGTGGTGTGCAGGAAAGAAGAATGCGTTAGTTTGGACATGTGATGCGTATGTGTAAAGAAAGTTGTATAAAGAAGTGCCTGTCACTGAGAGTGGATGATATCTATAGAAGAGGGAGACCCAGGAAGACATGGGATGAAGTGGTGAGGACTGATCTTAGGATGTTGGGGCTCACAAAGGAAATGACAATGGACCAAGATGTTTGGCGATATGAGGTTCTAGAGAAGACCTGCCCACATCAGCGAAACTGAGTGCTAGAAGAGTTGTGTCCCACCCACATGTAACAACTAACTTTTCACACACCCTACCCCAAGAAACCAAACTACATCTCTTCTAAACAGTAGCTTTCTTTTCCTCACTCTTCATAAACTATGATTTTCTTCCAAACCCCTTCACTGCCTTCTACCCAGGTTTTTACCAGTCACTGCAATCCCCACTCCCTACTTGCACCATCTTGGCAACACCTGACCACATATATTACAACCTTCATACCTCTGTTTTCTTTACATCTATGCTCTGATCCTTGTTACTTGTGAGTATACCCTGGCACTTCAGCATCTCTCTTCTGCTCTCTCTTACACTTTTGCTGTTTCCTACTCTCTCTCTCTCTTTCTTTCACTCTTCCCTCTGGCTGGTTAGCTATGTATCTCCTTTACAACAGCACACCTATTTCTGCCTCTCTGTCTCTTTGTCACCCTTTAACCTTTCATCCTTGGACACAAGTTCCCCTCCTCAAATGCCCCTGCCCCTATCACAATTCCTTGTCATGCAAGTTGTATGGTGACCCTGGCATCCAGTCTACACTGTAAAGTGGTTGGCATTTGGAAGGGCATCCAGCTGTAAAAATCATGCCAAAACTAACGTCACCTGTACTAGTGCCACGTAAAAAGCACTGAGTCCACTCTGCAGAGTGGTTGGTGTTAGGAAGGGCATTCAGCCGTAAAAATCCTGCTAAGACAGACACAGTAGCATAGGGTAATTTTTCTACCTAGCCAGTGTTGTGAACCATCCTACCTGTGCATGCACAGATGATGGATGTTAAACAATAATGATGATGATATACACACACACACACACACATGCACACATATATTCATATAACACTAGCTGGACCCGTGAAA
>NC_068981.1:112608548-112615017 GCF_001194135.2 Octopus bimaculoides | reverse complement strand
ATATATATATATATATATATATATACCTGTTGCTTTGCCACTGGCTGGAATTGTTCACTTCAAAAGTGAAATTGACATTCAATATTTGCGGTGTGTACGTTTCTACTGATTTAAGTATCTACTGTCTCTCTCACTCTCTCTCTTTCTCTTTCTTTTTCTCTTAGGTCCTCTCTGAAACATTTAAAAAGACAAAATAAACGCTGTCACCACTCACTGTCTCTTTCACTCTCTCTCTCTCTCTCTCTCTTCCTCTCTGAAACATTTAAAAACACAAAACGAACGCCATCACCACTCACTGTGTCTTTCACTCTCTCTTTCTCTAACTCTCTCTTTCTTTCTCTCTCTCTGTGTCTCTCTTACCTCCTCTCTCTCGCTTTGCTACTTCTTTGAAGTGTGACACACACCACATGTACATACAAAGGTACTTATTTATTGAATTATGGTTATTATATATTCTACCCTTTTATTACTATTATAATTTTTTTTCTAATTCATCTTTTACTCACTATTGTACTTTATCCTATTACATTACCTTATTTTATTTTATTTTATTCTATCATACTATTTTTAACTACTTTTCACTCTTCTTCATACCCTCCACTCATTGTAGCATCTTACTGTCCTTCTCTTTTATAATCCTTCTGGCCTTAAAGGGTGCATATAGAATGCTGTTAAATAAATAAATATATACATTGTTTCAAATTATTAATGACATAACATCTTTTTAATTATTTAAAAACTACTCGTTGGAATTTAATGAAATTTTCACAGAATGATGGTATCAGTTATATGTGTGTGGTGTATAAAAAAGCGTGAGGTTCTGTAGAACAATACAGAAACTATGGCCATTTACCAAATTTATGTAAACTTTCACTGTTTCAAATTATTAGTAAGGTGTAATTAAAACATATGTAAACAAGAAAATACTATTTTAATTATATGATGCACATACTGAAATGAAAACATACAGTCATAAATATGGAAAAAATAGAAATAAAGAGATAAACAGGGTTCAAAGATGATTTGTGTGCTGGTTAGTAAGGGATATATGAGCCTTTGTTTAAAATAAGTCGGAAAAGGTGCTGGTCCATGGGCTATTCTAATTTCTGGATCTCCTCTGATGTTATACCATGAGATACATCCACTATTGCCTGCCATAGTTAAATTGGTGTCCATTCTCATAAACTCATCACTTTAGAATAATCCACAAGTTTTCTAGTGGGTTAAAGTTAGGGGAACAAGCAGGCCACTTCATCTTCCAAGGTCCACAGAAGCCTAATTATTGCAGATACTCTGTGGTTTTCTTCACTGAGTGCAAGGGTGCATTATCTTGCATGAATATTATGATTGTCTTAAAAGTGATCCTTTGCTTTTTTAACTAAAGTTCAAGGTGTTCCCTCAGAAAGGCTATGTAAGCATCCGCAGTCATTTTAACACTGTCTGGCACTTTCCAAGGACCAACCATAATACCTCCAATAATACCTGCCCAAATCATGATACCTCCTCTTCCTTTGTTGGCATCTCAAGTGTTAATGACAATCTCATCCATTTACAACCCATCCCTTGCTCCAACCATCAGGTCCATCAAGGGTAACATGAGTTTCATCCCTAACCAAAACTTTTGAAAAGTTGACCTTCATGTTATCTTCTGCCATTTCAGATGATTTTGTATAAAGGAGGCCCTTTAACTGATGTCACTAGTATACCAACTTTTTCCAGATGACATTGGGTAGTTCTGGACACAGTTGTTTCACCAATGCACTTGAAAAGCTCTCCACTTGTAGGACCTGGGTTCTTCAGAGCTTCACACTTAATTCATGACAGAGAACATTAAGAACCAACCCTCGACTGACCCTTGTCTTTTACATATCTCTATAGGAGCTGTAACAAATTTTTTACAGTTTGGTATCTTTCAATTATTTTAGCTATTTCTAATGCTGATTTACCTTTTGCAAGTTCAGAAGTAATAACAAATTTCTCTGAAACAGTTAAGTCACATTTACAAACCATAATTACACAATTATCAGACCACTTGTTAATAATTTGGAACACTGAAAGTTCATGGAAATCATGCAAATGGCTGCAGTTTGTTTACACTTGTGCAAAACCTCACATTTTTTACACACCACATGCATATAACTGTTGCCATCATTTTGTAGAAATTTTTTGAATTCCAAGTGGTTTTTGAATAAAATAAATGTTATGCTGTTATTAATTTGAAATGCAGTGTAAATAACCTGGGTGATCTTACCTTCTGTACTTAGCCCCAAAACCAGTTGTTGAAAAGAATTAAGATAAAAGAAACTACCTCTATCTTAGTTGTAGGGGTGAGATGCTTTGATTCCGTCTCTACCCCACCTCTAACCTCCTTCATTGCTATAAATCTTTGTTACCCTCCTACCCATGCATGACATTACATTATTTTCTCCTATAATACTACCAAACTGAACTAAAAAATTCATTCTATGACCAGCAAGGGTCATAGAAGCATCAAGGTGCACATGCCGTTGGCTTTTGAATGATTTTTAATATTGTAATTTATGTATTCACCTGAAAACGGTTTTTTCTAATGATGTAATGTCTCCATTAATCAATAAAGAATTTGTTGGAAACAGTTGTAGTGGATTGACATTATCCATCTGTTGTTATTTATTTATTATTCACCACACTCAGAACCTGCTCCTTCCATGGATTCGAAGTATATTATGGACTATACATTTAATGCAATATGCATTTCTTGATTAGCTATAGATATACTCAGTTGGGTACAGTTAATCATATACATAACTTAAATATCTTCCTATTTCTACTTCGGTACCCAGCTATGTATTCCTGTATTTTTGTTGTGTACACATTTTATTTTTCAACCTGACCTGGTGCCTTACCATTAGAGTGCTAGAATCACTTGAATCCTGATCTATGATATATATCATCATCATTGTTTAACGCCCGCTTTCCATGCTAGCATGGGTTGGACGATTTGACTGAGGACTGGTGAACCAGATGGCTACACCAGGCTCCAATCTGATCTGGCAGAGTTACTACAGCTGGATGCCCTTCCTAACGCCAACCACTCCGAGAATGTAGTGGGTGCTTTTACATGCCACCGGCACGAAGGCCAGTCAGGCGGTACTGGCAACGGCCACGCTCAAAATGGTGTATTTTACATGCCACCTGCACAGGAGCCAGTCCAGCGGCACTGGCAATGATCTTGCTCGAATGTCTTTACATGTGGCACCGGCACAAGTGCCAGGAAAGCGACGCTGGGCACAGGTGCCGTCACGATTTCGCTTTCGCTTGCCCCAACATTGTGATATTTTCACACACTTATGACTCCTTTGTTTCCTAACTCCAGCGATGAAGGGAGAGCAATGAAACAGCAGGTGGAGGTGACTACTGAGTTGCAACTATAAACTTGCATGTAGGTGACCCTTGAACAAGTGGTCAATCTTCTCTGAACACAGAGTAGAGAAAGAGTCTAGCAGCATCCAGGGTGACTGGGCAGCATGTTTTAGGCCAGTGCTGTACATCCTGTAATCAGAGAGGGCCTAGAAAGGTGGCATAAAAATCACCTGCCCTACACCATCTGGCCAGTTAACTGTGACTTACAGATCAGCCAAATATGTGGTTGAAAAAGATTAAGAAACTTCTAGGAGCCTGGAATATCCATACTTTACTGGACTATGAAAATGAAACTAGGCTTCAAAGAACAGCTCTCTTAGGCTAAGAACTTACTCAGTATAGTATAAACATTGTAACACTGGTTGAAATCAGGCTTGCAAATGAAAGTTTTCTCAATGAAATTGACAGTGATTATGAAGGAGAGCACAAAACAAAGACAGGATTCAAGGAGTAGGCTTCACTATATGGGGTAGCCTAATGAAACACTTCTACGATTTTCCCATCAGCATCAGTGGAAGACTGATGAAGCTACAGTCAACACCATCTTACAATTATTATCAGCACATATGTCCTTACCTTGACCATAGAAATCACAGAGCAGTTTTGCACTGACCTGGATTCAACCTTATGTTCAATGCCAGTCAGTGATAAGCAAATCTTGATAAAATTGATCAAGACCATGAAAAGTAGGATGGAATGCTCAGCAGACATAATGTTGGGAAGCTGAACAGCAATGGTCTTCTCCTCCTCACCAATTGTGTGGTACATGACCTAGCAATTTAAAAGACACAATGTTTAGAATGACTAACAAGTTAATAACATGGATGTACCTCAGACCTAAACAATGGCACCTGATTGACTATGGCATCATCTACCAGTGTGACATCCAAGATGTTATCATTACAAAAGTCACGTAAGGAGCAGAAAAGGCATTCAAAGAATGGCAGGATGGCTAGAGCTCCATCCACAAAAACAACAGATTCAAGTCCTATCAGACTCTCGCTCAGAGAGAAATCCATGCAATATGTGACTCATTGTGGAGTAAAATGATGGTGAAGTTCAAACTTTCACTGACACAAATAACTCTAAGTAGTTCTACAATGTCATCAAGTCTGTCTTTGGTCCCTCAAAATCAAGTGTAGCTCTTATGCTCTCAGCAAATGCAACCTTGCTCACCAAAGACAAACAAAGCATGAAAAGAACACTTCAGCCAACTTCTGAACTGACCCTCTACTGTTGACTAGATCCTTCAATGACTTGCCTTCCTTGTTTGATGTCAAATCAGTCATAAAGAAAATGAGCAGTGGCTAAGTGCCTCGCAACAACATTCCCACAGAAATGTACAAAGCCCTAGACCAGGAGTTCCTCAAAGTATTCAGGATGTCATGGTCAGTGTCTAGAAAAAAAAGAAATGCTACCCAACGTTCAAGACACTGCAATAGTTGCTCTCTATAAGAACTGCAGGAACTACTGAGGCATCTCCCTACTTTCCATTGCTGGTAGAATTCTGGCCTGCATTTTCTTTAATAGACTTATTTCAACAGTGTCCAAAAACATTTCCCTGAATTGCAATGCGGTATCATAGATATGATCTTCCCTATTAGATAGATGCAGGAAAAATATCAAGAGCAGAATATAAACTTGTACTTTGTTTTTATTGATCTGACAAAGGCGTTCGACATGATCAACAGAAAAGCCCTCTGAATTAATCTCAGGAAATTATGATACCCACTAAAATTCACCAACATCATGTCTCTTCTATGATAACATGACTGGAGAGATGTTCTCAACAGATGAGCCTGGTGAGAGTTTAGATAGCTCCAATGGTGTTAAACAGGACTGAGTGTTTGCACAAGTGCTTTTTAATCTCTTCTTCACCTAAGTTCTATTACATTCTATCAAAAATTTAAATCTGGGCATTTACATCAAATATTGTCTGGATGGCTCACTTTTTTACCTGCATTGTCTTGCAGCACACACACAGACCCTCTACAGGCTTATCAATGAAGTGCTCTTTGCAGATGACTGTGCACTCATGGATTCCAAGAAAATAATCTTCAAAAAAACCAATTCTCCACTGCATCTAGGTTGTTTAGCTTGAAAAATCCAACTCAGTAAAATAGAGGCTCTCCTTCAACCTGCATTTAACAGCAGCCTACCATAGCCACATATAAGTATTGATGACACATAACACAAGACATTGATAGTTTCCAATACCAGGGAAGTACCATCTCCAGCAAAGGTGCCTTTGATGGAGAAATCATATCAAAAATCTAGAAAGCAAGCCAAGCACTAAGAAGGCTCTGGGTCAAAGTTTAAGCTGAAAGTTTACAATGCTGTCATGCTCTTATCATTCCTACATGGATGTGAAACATGGATAGTGTACTGCAGACATATCAAACAACTGAAACAGTTTCACAACCACTCTCTATGATTAATTATGAGAATCCATTGGCAGGACTGCATCTCTAACCTGACAGTCATGGATAAAGTCAACTCTACAAGTATTAAAGCCAAGCTCCTAAAGGCTCAGCTTGGATGGACCAACCGTGTGAACTGCATAGATAAATTGAGGATGCAGCGATAGTTATTCTAGAGAAAACTAGAGAGTGACAGTCATGTTTTTGGTCACCCAAGGAAGAGGTCCAACTTAAAGTAGGCTGAACTCTAGCTGTGCAATCTCAAGAATACCATGGCTGACCAAACTAGTGGCACAACCTATGCTCCAAGGCAACAAACAACTTCCAAACTGACTGATGTATAAAGCACCTTTGGACAAGTCATAAGAGACACAGAAAGGCATTCACTCCTTTCCAAACAAGCGGTGTTCTTTGCTTGACTTGTGCATCTGACTTCTGCCTAAGAAGTCACATGCACATTCACTGATATTGACCAAACAACACAATCATCCTTTATGGACTTGAAAGACTATGATTATTATCTATAACTATAGTATAGCTCGTGTGTGTGTGTGTGTGTGTTGCATCTATAGAAATCCACACCTTACAAGATAGCAATCTGGGAGTCACACCAATGGATTCCTCATGGTCGAAAATGCCCGGAATCG
>NC_068981.1:112606941-112608289 GCF_001194135.2 Octopus bimaculoides | reverse complement strand
TTTTTTTTTTTTTTTTTGGTTGCTTCCGAACACGTGAATTTTTGCATTAAAAATAATTTAAAACCATCAATTCTAACAATTTTCAAATCGCCATTATTTGCAAACATGAGTTCAGTCCCCTTCTACCTGTGGTGTAAACAGATAGAGAGACAGAGAAACAACAGATTCTTTCAATATCGTCTTTTTACTGGATTATTTTGTAAACAATGTTACGAAACTTTATGTTTTCCAATTATATATATATATATATATGCTTACTATAGCCTCACGCTGACCAAAATCTTCAGTGGATTTCTTACTCGGAAACTGAAAGAAGACTGTCGTATATATGTGTATATTTGTATATGTGTGTGCCTGTGTCTTGTGTTTGTACCCCCACCATTGCTTGACAACTGATGTTGCTGTGTTTACATTCCTGTAACTTAGCGGTTTGGTAAAAGACACTGACACAATGGGTACTACGCTTACAGAGAATAAATCCTGTGGTTGATTTCTTCAACCAACGGCGGTGTTCCACCATGGCCGCAGTCACATGACTGAAACAAGTAAAGCAATAAAAATCTATGCCATTTTAATCCCGAGCAAGGCCAGGTATCTCTGTTAGTATAATATATAAGGTGGCAAGCGCACAGAATCGTTAGCATACTGGACAAAATGCTTAGCTGTATTTCACCCATCGCTCTGTTCTGAGTTCAAATTCTGCCAAGATCAACTTCACCTTTCATCTTTTCAATAAAATAAGTACTAATTGAACACTGAGGTTGATGTAATTGACTCATCCCCACCACCCCAGAATTGCTGTTCTTGTGGCAAAATTTGAAACTATTATTATTATATATATATATATATGTATATATATATATATGTATATATATATATATATATATCTAAAATAGTGTACATTTAAACACAAGAGAAATTACCTATAACAGGCAATTTCTATACGCTAGTTGGCAGTCAAAACGACCAAAAACCACAAAATTTAAGCAATTTCAAAGGGAATGAAAAGATTAAAACTTTTACCTTGTTTTTATGGTTATACCTATAGGTTTCAAATTTTTTAGTAAATAAAATAGTTTACTAGGCAAATTCTCATCAGTAACCGAGTCATCCAAGGCTAACCTATAATTATGAGACAAATAGCACGTGGCCCATTTTGTGGTTTTCAGATGTTTTGACTGTCTCCTAGCATGTAGAAATTGGCTGTTATAGGTAATTTCTCTTCTGTTTAAATGTACACTATTTTATATTGAATAATATGTCGTCTATTGACTTTTTATACATGCTAGGCCACTGGTAGTGAAATTTGTAAAAATATTTGTTACCCTATATATATATATATATACTA
>NC_068981.1:112604969-112606691 GCF_001194135.2 Octopus bimaculoides | reverse complement strand
ATATAAAGGTGGCAAGCTGTCAGAATTGTTACCATGTCAT
The DNA here is from genome assembly GCF_001194135.2 of Octopus bimaculoides. Lineage (NCBI taxonomy): Eukaryota > Metazoa > Mollusca > Cephalopoda > Octopoda > Octopodidae > Octopus > Octopus bimaculoides. The sequence goes on along the minus strand of NC_068981.1, from coordinate 112,606,651 downwards.
AAAAATGCTTATTGACATCTCCAAACTGACAGTCTTGGATAGAGTCAACTCTACAAGTATTGAAGTCAAGATCCTAAAGGCTCAGCTTAGATGTTTTGAATTCACATCTACTATTTTACTTTCATTGCTTGATATATGCTAGTCACTGAAGTTTTTATTATTACTTCTATCTCATTTTGTCCATTACACTCTGATTGATATGTATGTATGTGTGTGCAAATACATGCATGTGTATATGAAAGTGTAGATATAAATGAAATTTTTCTCTGTGTGTGTGTGTATATCCATCAGGTCTTTATTTTTCTTCAGCATGACTAAGATATATAAGGGCATGTAAAAACACCATGTTGCATTTTTTTGCTGCTAATACTAAGGAAGTGGGTCGATCAGATGGTGGAAATGCACATATGTTATGCAAAGCTTAAAAATACAATTACATTTTCTGAATTTTGATTTGTGAGTATGCATATACTCTTTTACTCGTTTCAGTCATTTGACTGTGGCCATGCTGGAGCACCGCCTTTAATCAAGCAAATTGACCCCAGGATTTATTTTTTACAAGCCTAGTATTTATTCTATCAGTAACTTTTGCCGAACCACTAAGTTACAGGGACGTAAACACACCAGCATCTGTTGTCAAGTGATGTTGGAGGGACAAACACAGACACACAAACATATACACACACACATACATATATATATATAAATATATATATATACACACACACACACACATATATAATATATATATATATATATATATATATATATATATATATATATATATATATATATATATATATATATCTCTACATATATACAATGAGCTTCTTTCAGTTTCCATCTACCAAATCCACTCTCAAGGCTTTGGTCGGCCCGAGGCTATAGTAGAAGACACTTGCCCAAGGTGCCACGCAGTGGGACTGAACCCGGAACCATGTGGTTCGTAAGCAAGCTACTTACCATACAGCCACTCCTATGCCTATATATATATATATATATACACATACATGCATACATACAAATATATGTATATTATATATACATGTATATGATACAAATACTAATATATATATTATTTATATCATGCACATGTGTATATGATAATTCTTTCTACTATAGGTTCAAGGTCTGAAATTTGGGGGAGGGGGCTAGTTGATTACATTCACCTCATTGATCAAATGGTACTCATTTTATCTACTACAGAAGGGTGACAGGCAAAGTTGATAGCAGTGAAGTTTGAACTCAAAATGTGAAGTTAGAAGATATGCTCCAAGGCATTTTGTTCAGCATGATAAGGATTTTGTCAGTTTGCCATCTTCATAATAATAATAAGAATAAGAATAATATATATGATATATTATATATATATATACAAAGACAGGATGGACTAAACAGAACAGGAGGAGACAAGTGAGATGGGGAATCACAAGATGTGTGATGAAAGATTTCAGACAAAGGACACTAAAATAAGAACAATAATAAAGCTGAAGTGAAGAATGCATGCCTTTATTTGCAAAAAAAAAAAAAAAAGACAATCCTGAAATATAACAATATATATAATATATAATATTTATCTAATATATGTATTAATTTATCTATATGAATTATACATCATATATACATATAGACATATTTATTTATCAGCCTACTTAGCAATATATATATATATATATATATAT
>NC_068981.1:112601517-112604959 GCF_001194135.2 Octopus bimaculoides | reverse complement strand
TATATATATAATATTATATATATTATATATATATATACACACTATATATTATATATATATATACACTATATATATTATGTATATATATATATATATAGACACTATATATATTATATATATATACACTATATATATACACTATATATATATATATATATACACTATATATATATACACTATATATATATAGATTATATATATATAATAATATAGATTTAATCAAAAGATTAAATGTGGTACTTAAAATGTTTGAGGCACCAGAATTTGATAGGTTAAAAACCAAAAACAAAATCAAGAGATTTGGTGAATAAAATTTGAAGAAAAGCAACAAAAATTCAATAGGTTATAGCAGTATGTACGTTTCGTACAAACTTCATTTATTCATGTAGTGAGAACACTACATAAAATGTACAATGAAAATGTACTCCTCAGCTGCATAATGTATGTATGTATGTATGTATGTATATATATGACAGGCTTCTTTCAGTTTCCGTCTACCAAATCCACTCACAAGGCTTTGGTCAGTCCTAGGCTATAGTAGAAGACACTTGCCCAAGGTGCCATGCAGTGGAACTGAACCTGGAACCATGTGGTTGGTAAACAAGCTACTTACCACACAGCCATTCCTACACACACACATGTGTATATAGAAGCAATTATAAAGACAAGCAAATTAGATACATCAAATATATTAGATATATTAAATACATCAAATACAAGGTATGTATACATGCAAAACAAGAAAAACAAAAGGTGGAAACTTTCAGATGATAAATTTGCATGTATAAATATATATATATATTTATATAAATAGGTCCAACTTACACAGAGTAGAAACAACAGGGAAAATTAAAGGGGTAGCAGAAAGGTATAAGTCCAACAGCTGTTTCTGGGGGCTTGGCGATCCATAATAATGCTGGTAGATTTAGTCCATCACAGAATGCGGTCATATGGATGCATTTAACATAGGATGAGTTGAGCCTCCATCATCAGGGTAGAAAAGATCTTACATTTCAGATCATAATGCAGAAGTTCAATGATGGAATCTTTGAACTAATTTGCTTATTCCTATAATTGCTCAACCTGATCACTCTTACAGCCTTTCTTTACTGTGTGGAATGATCCCTGTAATGACATCAGAGTCTAAGCTTGAATCTTTTGAGCACTACTGTCTTCTATATGGAGAATATCTGGATCTCATGCGTGAACTATATACATATGTGTGTGTGTATGTATGTGTGTATATATATATATATATATATATGTATGTGTGTATATACACTCACATATACATACACACATTTAATGTATATAGTATTAAAATAAGAGCTACTAATAATTTCATGCCATGGAGACATGGTAATTCGATAGATTTATATAACGTGCCTTGTGTCTTCAAGCACTCTTTCTGGTTCAGTCCACAAGGTTAGTTCTTTATGAAAACTTGGTTACTGGTACATGACAAAGAGCAAGAAAAAAATGAGAAGGCTGGTGCAAAAAGTGGAATGCACAAACAGAAAAAGAAGAGAAAGAACTGAAAGAAAACCAAGATTTGCATTCTTTTGGTCCATAAAATCATAATTAATCTAGCTGATGTAGAATAATTCAATAGTGAATGGAGCAAAGTCTGAGAGACAGCTGCTCAATCTGTAGAGAGTGGTGCCCCCAATTCAACAAAATAAATTTGCCCATATGCCTGCATTTACTGAAAATTTTGAATCTGGAATTAAGTAGAGTGGTAGAACACTTGGCTCTAAAAATAATGTGTGATCTTTCAGCTATGCATAACTTGCATCTCTTTGATTCATTCTCATGTAGCATAGATTTTTCTACAATTCTCTACTTGAGTGTATGCAGTGTGCAATAGCTAACTGAAAAGCTTTAATTTTGTCATTGTGTCAGAAAGAAGACAGATGATCTGCATTGTGTCTTTTAAAATTGCCTTCACATGAACCAATATAAATTTTCTTTTCAATTATGCTATCTTCGAGCACAGCTGTGATTTCAACTGCATAAAAGACTTGAGTTTATCAATCACACCTGATCAAGATTCATGGTCTCAACAGTTGCAACTGGCAGAGAGCTCTTAGTGTGACATGTCAGCGATAATGGCCTTTATATTGGGGCAGCAGCTGCATGACATTTTTATAGAGTGCTAGGTATTTCTTGCCTATGTTTTTACATTTAAGGAGAAGTGGGAGCAAACCATACATATTTTTCTAGATATATTTTTAGGTTTGATATTTTTAATTGAAGCATTATAGGATATCTTATCTTTGAAGCTGCTGTTGGCTAAGGCATTGTTATAGTATGGGGCTGCTTTATCAAATATTTCTTTTGAAGAGAAGATATTAGATATCCTATTACTGATGCTGGTTATCGGATTTTTAAACACTGTAGAGAGGTAATAGGACTATTTATGTATATATTTGAGTTACTCATTCGGTTTATAAGGTTTATAACAATGTGAGTTTAAGTCTCAGGAAACATCTAAGAAATCAACTTTGGACAGATTAGTAGTTACCGTAATTTGGGGGCCTAATTGACTAAAAGTATATAGAGTTTTTCCCTAAATTTATCAAGTGTATGTCCATTACTGCTGTGAGATATATCCAAACCATTGTCACAGTATATGCCAATATTAAGGGATGAGAACTTGGATCTCCATGTATTTAACATATGAAGACCTACAAGATCATAGATGTCCACAATGTCATATGATTCCATCAATACATTAAACAGTTCATCCGTATCATTTTTTAAACTCATGCTGAGCCTTTACTGAATAGAAGGGTTTTTCACACATGCATAATAAAGATTATATGTGATTGATACACATATATTTTTTGTGAACTTGATTGCTTTATCAAGCAATAATATTGATATTGGAGGATAAATATCAACAATATCAAGCTGTGTAGATTTGGATCTAGGCTTATCCTTTAAATTTCAAAACCAATCCATGACATTACTGTAGTTTAGTGATTTCTTTAGTTGAACTGGGGGACACCATCCTTGGAGATTATGCAGCTCTCTCTCAGACCATGGCCCTTTCACTGAATTATTCTACACCAGCTAGATTGATTATATTTTCTATGGACAAACAGGAGCAAATCTTGTTTTTTTTCTGTTCTTTTCTTTTCTTCTGTTTTTATTCATCATTCATTTTCTGATGCAACTTTTTGCATCAACCTTCTCATTTTTTCTTGTTCTTTGTCATGTATCAGCATCCTTGTGAACTGAACCAAGAAGAGTGGTTGGAGACATGAGGAATGTTATATAACCTGCTGTACTACTGTGTCTCCATGGCACGAAACCATTAGTAGCCTCTTATTTTAGTACTGTGTACATTAAATGATTTTTATTTCTCACTGAATGGAGTACTTCTTTTGTTGATTCTACCTATAATGGAACTACATATATATATATATATATATATATA
>NC_068981.1:112591508-112597941 GCF_001194135.2 Octopus bimaculoides | reverse complement strand
ATACATACTATATATATATATACATACTATATATATATATATATATATATATATATATACATATATATGTATATATATACATACTATATATATATATACATACTATATATATATATATATATATATATATACACACACACACATACTATATGTATATATATACTATCAGCAATGTTTGGTTATCTTGTACAATTGGTTTACCATACCAAATAATAAGTATTTTAAAGAAAAATTATTTCTGCATCACTCTCAGCTTCTTCTGCACTGCTGTGATGACTTGAGCACATGCTAAGTCGTGATGTATCAAGGCCTTCAGTACTGATGTTCAACATGCTGTCAGAGTGTAACCTAGACTGGAGAGTGGATGTTGGTGAGATATCAACTTTTTCATCCACATTACAAAATACTGGTTGCTGTTTGTTTTTGTTTTCAGATGAAAGGGCAAGTGTAGTTGGTTTTTTAGAAGTGGACTGAGAGCTACTAGATTTTTCACATAACATGGAATTTGGTCTGGATAGAACATCTGCTTCATGATCTGTATTGTATAAAAAGAGCAAAAAGTAGAAATAAGCAATAAGAAAAACCTACCATATAAAATATATGTTATAGAAAGTAGAAATCATATTTGCCAAGAGAAAAATCCCAACCCAGCAAGGGCTTGACAATTTTAGAAAGATTAGTGCTTCTTAATAATTTTGTTGTGTCTAGGGAGAGTCCTCATGTCAATACTGATAACATATGCACCATACACACCAACACATTTAAAAAGTGTACACATACATATTGTAGTCATACATACTATTATCTACTTTAGACATACTAGTACACACCCTTTAATTAGAGCCACACATACCGTCCATATGCAAACAGATAGCAAGAAAATATAAATACACCTACCCACACTTACCAATCCCTGCACACACTTATATCAACTAACATATCTATCCAATATATATGCACACAACAGCCTAATACACACACATATGCACTATACCAGGTAGAGTCAAAGAATTTTTGTATTTCAAGTTCAATCAACTTACATACATAAGTGTTTATTAAAATATATCCCATCATATTCTATTGACTATTGTCATTGTTATGTTAAAAACTCAATTCCATGCTTTTACCATCTGGCTAGTTTAGAGGTAAAAAATTCCTTGTACTCATCTGCTTTCAACCTTATCCACATTGTTGAACCTCTATATGTGCAGGAAATGAACCATAGCTCAGAAAAGGTGGCAATCTGATAGTGCAATGCCAGGGTGAGGCAGCACTATCAGCCCTCAAGTTTGCATTTGGACATATTGGTAGTGTGTGCTGAGGCATTGTCAAACTGTAAGAGTGTGTCCTCAGTTGACCAACACTAGGTACCAGGCTTTTAAAGCATCATGTGCAGATGGTAGCTCTTCTTTGAAGTACTTGAGTGTATAATATTGCTTGTGTATGCAGGGGTAGAAGATTTCATCCTTAATATTTAGGATGTTATCAGTTGATTGTATAATGTTTAGTCTTTCAGTAATACCTAGTTCACATTTGGTATTCCATCCTCTGTATTTTTTGGCTTTAGTAATAATTTTCCATTCTATCTGGGGGTTGCTTATTCCACCTTCTTTCAATGTCCTATGTCAACAAACACCCGTTAAGCACTAAACATGAACAGAGAATCAAAACAAACCGTGGAAAAACCTGAAATAATGACATCACTGAAAAATATTCATATTCTAAGGAAAGTATACATCAAAAATCTTATCGACAAAACAGAAAATGTTCTGAGGAGAATGAAATTAAAGGCTTACTTTTTCAATAAAGGTACATGTAGAGAACAATTATGGTTTCAGATCTCATAAAAACCCACCACATATTAAAGACCTAGAAAAATTTGAAGGCAATCTTATAAAGTTAGTTAGAAATGTAAAATTGAACCAAAAATCCAACAATCCCCTTCAGGTAAATGGCCCTGCTCGATCTGTAGAAAAGGTGTAGGTCAAAACTCCATAAGATGTACCCAGTGTAAGCTATGGACACATAAGATGTGCAGCAATATCAAAGAAAGGTTAACTGGGATGATAGTTTTTGTGTGCAGCAGATGCACAGGGGCAATAAACACAGAAGATGCTCAGAAAATAGATTCCATCACATGCCAGGGGAAGAAACTAGAAATAGTTGATAGCTTCCACTACCTAGGTGACCAAGTCTGTAGTGAGGGTGGATGCTCTGAAAGTGTTGCCACTAGAATAAGAATAGCCTGGGCAAAGTTCAGAATGCTCCTACCTCCTACCTCTACTGGTAACAAAGGGCCTCTCGCTCAGAGTGAAGGATAGACTGTATGATGTATGTGTGCGAACAGCCATGCTACATGGCAGTGAAACATGGGCCATGACTGTTGAGGACATTATGTAGGCTTGAAAGAAATGAAGCTTGTATGATCCACTGGATGTTTAATGTCAGTGTGCACACACGATAGAGTATAAGTGCCCCGAGAGAAAAGTTGGACATAAGAAGCATCAGATGTGGTGTACAAGAGAGATGACTGCACTGGTATGATTATGTCCTGTGTATGGATGAGAAGAGCTGTTTGAAGAATTTTCACACCCTAACAGTGGAAGGAACCCAAGGAAGAGGGAGACCCAGAAAGACATGGGATGAAGTGAAGTATGACCTTTAAACATTGGGCCTCACAGAGGGAATAACAAGAGACCAAGACCTTTGGAGATATGCTGTGATTGAGAAGACCTGGCAAGTAAAGTGAGATCACAGCCGTAGTCTATACAAGTGTCACATAATCAGCCCATTTATAAGTAACTTTGAATCATTGGGTGATACATTGCAATTGAGAAGACCTATTGAGCCAAGCAAAAATCAAATCAAGATCAAAATGGAAATTGTAGTTGTGGCCGATACCAGTGCTACCAGACTGACACCCATGCTGGTGGCACGTAATAAGCACCATTCAAGCGTGGGTCGAAGTCAATGCTGCCTAACAGGCTCCCTGTGCCAGTGGAGTCAATACCAGCTCCCCCCCTCCCGACTGGCTCCAATGCTGATGGTACGTAAATAGCACCATCCAAATGCGGTTGATGCCAGTACCATCTGACTGGCTCTCATGCTCGTGGCTCATAAAAAGCACCCACTACACTCTCGGGGTGGTTGGTTTTAGGAAAGATATCCAGCTGTAGAAACTTTGCCAGGTCAGATTTAAGCCTAGTGCAACCTACTGGCTTGCCAGTCCCCAGTCAAACCATCCAACCCATGCCAGCATGGAAAACAAATGTTAAACAATGATGATGATAACGATATATATATATGGATATAAACAGGATATAAACAAAGCCATAAACAGGAACATAACAGAGAGCCATCATGGTATCCACCGGTATGATATATCTCTCCAAACTCACGTTGATGTATACATTTGCATATATATGTAACATTGCAAGTGATAGATTACCTGGTAATTTTTGTTTTTTTAAGTTTTGTTGCTGTGATTGTTTTATCTGTCCAATATTTCGAGACCTAAAAGTTCCTTCATCAAGGTTTAAGGAACTTTCATAAGATAATAATTCCAATTTCCTCTCATTGGGATAAAATTTTGATTTTGATTAAAATTTTTAAAGTCATTTTCAAGCGTTTTTGATGATTATTTTGGTTTCTACATGAATGACATCAATTGCTAATATAGTATTTCGCGAAATCAGTTTACTTTTTTGTATATGTTTAGTTTGCGTGCCTGTGGGTGTATCTCATGTCAAGTACTGTTTGTTATTATTTATTTGCAGGTTCAGTATATGTATGAGCAAGGCTCATATTTCTATCACTGGCTTTAGTGGTAACGGTAATATGCTGGTTGCTACATTTGTCAATGTGTTTTCTGAATGAGGATGCGCATGTGTTAAGGTGTTCTTTAATGTGAGTGTGGAGTGTTCAAGTTGTGCTATCAATGCAGAACTCCTTACATTTGTTGCATTCAATCTGGTATGCCGCATGTGCTTGCTGACACATACCTGTATTGTGGATAGGGTGGTTAGTCAGTGAGCATTGGTTGTTGGTGTCTCTGGATTGCTCTTTAGACAGGTATCCACACAGAGAAGGGCCAGGGTATGCTAACTGTATGTCCAGTCCTTCTTTGCAGATAGCTGTGGTCATGCTTTTGCTGAAATGTGGTAATTTCATGAAGCAGGTGTTAGAGGAGGTTTTATGCTTGTGGCGCCTACGATTCTTAAGTCGATTCATGGTTCATCTTCAGTACATCTATGATGTGTGCAATGTGAGTGATCTGGTCCTCTATCTTGCTACATATATTGTGTGCATAAGTTCATTTCTTATGTATCTGGTTTTAGCACAGATAACAGAATATGATTTACCACAGATAACAAATATAATTTACCACAGAACACCCTGATAAAAATGGTTCCTTGTCTCAGCATTAAAGAACATCTCAACACATGCACTTCCCCATTCAAAAAGCACATTGACAAATGTAGAAACATCAACCAACATATTACCATTACCATTAAAGCCAGTGATAGAAATGTGGGCAAATTAAGAAAGCCTTGCTTATACAAAGACTCAATGAGCAATAAATAATAGATTAGAACTCAGCACATATTAATTCCTTTTGGCTGGCACATAGAAAAAATAATTTTTTGTAACTAAACACTTTCAAATTTCATATACTGGTAAAATGTATCATTTAAAACATCATTTACTCTTGAAGTTTTTAAGAAAATTCTTCATTTTCGAAGTTATTTCGTGTTAAAGTTGTCGTATTTCGGTAATTTCAACCAATCAACGACGTCTATTGAGGTGAAAACAATTACTGCTGTGGTTTGTCAACAAGACGTTCTGGCAGTGTATGTCGAGTTTGTCACTGTTATTTCTGATATATTTACATTTGAGATACATGTGTGCATAGTTTAATCAATTCAGTTATAGGTTATTTTAGCGTTTTCGAAATTGCCTACTTTGTTGAATTATTTTCGTGTGCTTAGTGTTTAGTTACAAAAAATTAATTTTTCAATGTGCCGTTCAAAGGGAAAAGATCCCATTTTGCCCCCTCCCCTTCCAATTTCTTCATTTTTCCATAACTCTAACTCTAAAATCCCAACCCTAACCCTAACTCTAAAACCCTATCCCTAAAACAATAACCCTGACCCTAAAACCCGAACCCTAAGTCTAAAACCCTATCCCTAACCCTAACACCCTAACTTTAAAACCTGAACCCTAACCTTAACCCCCTAAAGCTAAAACCAGTACAAACGCATGAACAATGTCATAACAGTGATAAACGAAATATACACCGCCGATAGTTGTTGTTGATAAACAACGGCGGTAATTTTATTCAGCTGTATACACGTCATTGATTGGTTGAAATTACCGAAATACGACAACTTTAACACAAAATAACTTTGAAAATAAAGAATTTTCTTAAAAACACCAAGAGTAAATGATGTTTTAAATGACATTCTACCAGTATACAAAATTTGAAAGTGTTTAGTTACAAAAAATTTTTTTTTCTATGTGCCAGCCAAAAGGAAAAGATCCTAAAATATATTTGCTGACTAAATGTGGCTGTCCCATAGAGGATGATTCTACTATTGTTTTCAGCCCCAGGAATACATCTCCTCCAGCTGACTACTGACACACTATCTGTGTCCAATTAGCCTTATGTGATACACATAGACCTGGGTTTCTGGGTTAGTTATCGATCTTCATCACCAGCTAAATACTATATGCATTTTCCAGTGACATGCTGTCACTGATCTCGAAAAAGGAGAAATAAGCTATATTAAATCTCTGAGTAAGAGGTAAACAGTAACAGTATGGAATCGTAAAATATATTTGCCAACTAAATGTGGTGGTCACACAGAGGATGATGTTACTGTTGTTTTAAGCCCCAAGAAGACATCTCCCCCAGCTGGTTAATGACACACTGCCTGTATCTGATTAGTATTCACTCAAAGATAAAACATAGCTATATATATATGCATGTATATATAAAACTGAGAATGTGTGTCTTTCTGTGTCTATGTGTGCATCACTAAACCTCAAGAACTACCCAACTGATTTCATTCAAGTTTTAAACATGCATTATTTAGGGTCCATGGAGTGTCATGGGCCCAAAAAATTTTCAACTTCTTGCCTAATGTGAGCACAGAGCAATCTCTTATCTCTTACAGTGTTTTGGTATTGTGTCAAAAGTGAAACAATAACATCACTATTGTAATGCGATATAATAGTTTCACTTTTATATGGTTTGACTTTCAATAGTTTTAATTTTGATTACTTTCACTATGTATGTTAATAGTTTCACTTTTAATAGTTTCATTTCTATTAGTATCACTATGTATATATATATGTATATATATATGTATACATATGAATAAGTATATATGTATATATATGTATATATATGTATATATACGTATATATATAT
>NC_068981.1:112590487-112590960 GCF_001194135.2 Octopus bimaculoides | reverse complement strand
GGTATAAGGGAGATAATCGAAATGTAGGAGGTGGTAGATTTTGATTAATTTACCATGGTTTGGTTTGTTAGGTTTTGTTCTATATTTTTTTCCTTCTCAGTGGGGTGATGAATTTCCTTATTAAAATGTGTTAGCAATGGTTAAGTTTGGGTTTGTATTTTTGAACGAAGAAGGTTTCCTTATTTAATCTAATTTGTGTTGGTGTTCTAATGGCACATTGATGGAATGGAAAGATTATAAATTGTGGTAGCATTTGTTTTGCGCATTTCTCAATATGCTCACTAAAGGGTATCATTCGGTATTCTGGGCATGCAATCTGCTGTCGATGCAGAGTGCATCTGCATCTGAGTGATAATCATGTGGGCCCTATGTAGTGTTCGTGGCAGCCCGAGCATCTTATTACATAAATAAGGTTTTCTGAGGCACAAGTAAAGTCAGATTTAACTTTGAATTGTTGTCCCTCTTTGAAGAGG
>NC_068981.1:112590309-112590477 GCF_001194135.2 Octopus bimaculoides | reverse complement strand
GCACAAGTAAAGTCAGATTTAACTTTGAATTGTTGTCCCTCTTTGAAGAGGAATTCTGAACCTTCTAGAAGGTTTGGGCATGTTGCGCAATTTGGTTGACCACATTTTTTAACTTTTCCATCTGTTATTTTGGAAAATAATTTTGCCTTTGTGAGGATCTTTTTCAGT
>NC_068981.1:112588043-112590209 GCF_001194135.2 Octopus bimaculoides | reverse complement strand
TTGCCAGTACCGCCTGACTGGCCCTCGTGCCGGTGGCACATAAAAGCACTGGAGGACTGTTTTTTTTGTCATCATATTGTCTCAGATGTTCATTTAGTCTTTCCACAATGCTCCTAAGTGTCTCCCCTATGTATGTCATGTTCATGTCTTTACAAGTACCTTCTATGCATCTTATGCTGTAAACTACATTTTGAGTTCCACAGTTAATGCCAGAGTTAATCCTACATACCATGCAGTTATCATTGGTGCATATGGTATTCTCAAAGGGGTACGTCCTACATAGTTGTGATCTGATAGAGTTCCCTGGCTTTTCAACAATCTTAATGTTGAGATTGGTCTCCTTCAGAGCTTTTATAAATTTACGGGCTAGTTCTCCATGGGCTGTGGCCTTTACAAACATCACTCCTTGTTATTTGAAGGTTTTATACCATGTGTTCACCCTGTTTGCTTTGTCACAAGTTCTTTGTATCCATTCTTTCTTTCTATATCTAGGGCAGGTACCACTGGTATCATTACGTATAATGTTATCTAATTTCTTTCTAGCCTCCCACCCCTGTATACATATATATACATACATGTATACATACATACATACATATATACATATATACATAGCTAAAACCAAAGTCCTAATAAGTAGGAAGGTAGACAAAACACAAACCCCTTCAGGTAGATGGCCCTGCTTGATCTGTAGAAAAGGCGTAGGTAGGAACTCTATAAGATGCACCTAGTGCAAGCTATGGACACATAAGAGGTGCAGCAATATCAAAGAAAGGTTAACTAGGAAGTTAGTTTTTATATGTGGCAGATGTTCAGGAGCAATAAACACTGAAAATGTGCAGAAAACAACTTCTGTCACATTCGAGGGAGAAAAAGTAGACGTAGTTGATAGCTTCTGCTATTTTGGTGACCAAGTTAGTAGTGGGGGAGAGTGCGCTGAAAGTGTAGCTGCTAGAATAAGAATAGCCTGGGCAAAGTTCAGAGAGCTCTTACCTCTGCTGGTGACAAAGGGCCTCTCACTCAGAGTAAAAGGCAGACTGTATGATGCATGTGTACAAACAGCCATGCTTCATGGCAGTGAAACATAGGCTGTAACTGCTGAGGACATGCGTAGGCTCACAAGGAATGAAGCCAGTATGCTCCGCTGGATGTGTAATGTCAGTGTGCATACTAGACAGAGTGTAAGTACCTTGAGAGAAAAGTTGAACCTAAGAAGCATCAGCTGTGGTGTGCAAGAGAGACGTTTGCGCTGGTATGGGCATGTGGCGAAAATGGATGAGGATAGCTGTGTGAAAAAGTGCCACACCCTAGCAGTTGAGGGAACCTGTGGAAGAGGTAGGCCCAGGAAGACCTGGGATGAGGTGGTGAGGCACGACCTTCGAACATTGGGCTTTACCGAGGCAATGACTTCTGACCGAGATCTTTGGAAATATGCTGTACGTGAGAAAACCCGGCAAGCCAAGTGAGACCTAAATCCAAGGCCTCTGCCAGGATGCGTAACTTCCTACATTGGACACTAAACTCCGCTTGCGAAGACCTGTTGAGGCAAGTGAAACCGAACTAATTTCGAAGGATGGCACCCGTGCCAACATCGTTTCTGTCATTGGAAACAGAAACTCAGCTTGCGAAGACCTGTTGAGACAAGCGAAAGCGAAATCGTTATGGCACCTGTGCCCTGGCACTTGCGCCGGTGGCATGCGTAAGGACATTCGAGCGAGATCGTTGCCAGTGCTGCTGGACTGGCTCCCGTGCAGGTGGCACGTAAAAGACACCGCTTTCAGCATGGCCATTGCCAGTACAGCCTGACTGGCCTTCGTGCCGGTGGCATGTAAAAGCAACCACTACACTCTTGGAGTGGTTGGCGTTAGGAAGGGCATCCAGCTGTAGAAACTCTATGTATATGTTTGTATATATGCATATATTTATATATTATTTATATTATTATTATTATTATTATTATTATTATTATTATATAATAGGCGCAGGAGTGGCTATGTGGTAAGTAACTTGCTTACCAACCACATGGTTCCGGGTTCAGTCTCACTGCGTGGCACCTTGGGCAAGTGTCTTCTACTATAGCCTCGGGCCGACCAAAGCCTTGTGAGTGGATTAGGTAGATGGAAACAGAAAGAAGCCCGTCGTATATATGTATATATATATATATAT
>NC_068981.1:112586526-112587674 GCF_001194135.2 Octopus bimaculoides | reverse complement strand
ATATATATATATATACACACATACACACACATATATATATACGTAGTTAATAGTTTCTGCTACTGAGGTGACCAAGTTTGTTGTGGGGCTGGTTGCTCTGAGAGTGTAGCAGGTACAATAATAATAGCCTGGGCAAAGTTTAGGGAACTCCTATCTTTGCCAGCAAGCAAGGGCATCTCGCTGAGGACGAAAGGTAGACTGTACGACGCATGTGGGTGAACTGCTATGCTACACAGCAGTGAAATATGTGCCATGACTGCTGAGTACATGCATAGGTTTGAAAGAAATGATGCTAGTTTGATCCGCTGGATGTGTAATGTCAGTGAGCATACATGACAGAGTGTAAGTGCCCCAAAAGAAAAGCTGGGCTGAAGAAGCATGAAATGTGGCATGCAAGAAAAATGACTGCGCTGGTATGGTCATGTGTTACGTATGGATGAGGAACTGCCACTCCCTAACTGTGGAAGATGTAGATGCAGGAAGACATGGGATGAGGTGGTGAAGCATGACCTTCGAGCATTGGGTTTTGCAGAGGTAATAATAGGAGACCAAGACCTTTGGAGATATGCTGTGATTGAGAAGATTCGGCAACTAAAGTGAGATTGTAGCCATGCATGTCTGGCCCAGTTAAGAGTACCCCTGAGTGTTGCGTGATATGATATGCTTGAGAAGACCTATTGAGTCAAGTGAAACCAATATCGTAGCTATGGTCAGTGCCCCTCGACTGGCTCCCATACTGGTGGCATCTGAAATGCACCATCCATATGGGGTCGATGCTAGGTCCGCCTGACTGGCTCCCATGCTGGTGGTAAGTCAAAAGCACCATCCGAACATGTCTGATGCCAGTACCCCATGAATGGCTCTTGTACCAGTGGCTCATAAAAAGCATTATTCCAAACGTTATGGACGCCAGGACCGCCTGAGTGGCTCCTGTGCCAGTGACATGCAAAAAGCATCCACTATACTGAGTGGTTAGTGTTAAAATGGACATCCAGCTCTAGAAACATTGCCAGATCAGATTGGAGCCTGGTGCAGTTCCTGGCTCTCAAGACGTCAGTCAAAACCGTCCAACCCATGCCAGCATGGAAAACGGATGTTAAACAATGATGATATATATATATATATATATATATATATATATATATATA
>NC_068981.1:112581859-112582806 GCF_001194135.2 Octopus bimaculoides | reverse complement strand
TAAAGGGGATATTTATCTTGGTGTGTTTTGGGTGGCATGAGCTGAAAAGGAGGTATTGTTGTGAGTCTGTAGGTTTGTGGTAGATGTCGGTTGTGATTTGGTTATTAGGTGTTTTTATAATTAAGAGATCAAGAAAAGGGAGATGATGTTTGCTGAATTCCATAGTGAATTGAATGCTGGGATGTATGTTATTAAGTATGGATTTGAATTCTAGAAGTTTTTCATAGGGTTCCTTCCATATGATGAAACAATCATCCAAATATCTTTTCCAGTTATCCATTAAAAAGATGTGGAAAAGGTGTCCAAATTTCTGGCGTGAGGTTTCATATAGTGTTAAAACACTATATGAAACCTACAGACAACTACCACAAACCTACAGACTCACAACAATACCACCAATGCTATCACCGGGCATTGGTGTGTTGGCACGCTATGCATGTAGAGTGCAGGTAACAACAGGAGAAACAAGTATTTATCAGGAAACAAATATGCATAATGAAAAAATGGAGAAACCAGAGATTAACAAACATATCAATTGGACCACCATTATAGCTTCTTTTTTAATACAAAGCACGGCATAATATATTTTGCGACTGTTTCCGCATCTGCTGCCAAATGCTGTTTATAAATAATTGCGAAAATAAAATTGTTTATCTTCATAGGACATTTGGATTAAGGCACGGAGCTTCAGAGTAAAAAACAAGAGCATCCAATATGAATAATGGGAAGAAGGAATATCTAAGAAAACATGGCCTAGAAAAGAAGTCTAGAAGCCCAATATATTAAAAGCATCTAATCTACCTTCTTGGGGCTACAAGGTCTGTAGATAAAAGAGTGACCTAGTAATGATCTATGGAATACTAAAATTTATATATATATGTGTATGTGTATATATATATGTATGTGTATATATATATGTATGTGTATATATGTATGTGTGTATATAT
>NC_068981.1:112578280-112580265 GCF_001194135.2 Octopus bimaculoides | reverse complement strand
GTGGCACATAAAAGACACCATTTCGAGCGTGGCCGTTTTCGTGCGGGTGACACGTAAAAGCACCCACTACACTCTCTGAGTGGTTGGCGTTAGGAAGGGCATCCAGCTGTAGAAACTCTGCCAAATCAGACTGGAGCCTGGTGTTGCCATCCGGTTTCACCAGTCCTCAGTCAAATCGTCCAACCCATGCTAGCATGGAAAGCGGACGTTAAACGATGATGATGATGATGATGATGAACACCACTGCTCTTCTTGAGCCTTAAATGTGTCTGCTGATGTCTTCTCCATCAATGTTCCAGGGTTCTGTTTCAGGAGATCCACATGCAATGCTCATACTTTCTCGCAGAAATACTATTACAATCTGTTGATTGTAATACTATTTTCTGCACCCACTTTGAGAAATATACCTTTAGTTTATAATTTTTAATTATTACATTTAATTAGTACTAACATTCTGATCTTAGGGTAATTGCAATTGCTTTTTAAGCCTGTTTAGTAAATTGTTTGAATTAAGGAAACTTTACTCATAGTACTAATTTGCCAGTGGATCCAGTATTAACTGTACCCATATAGTACCAATATATTCTTTTCAATTGTTTATATAATGATAGGAACTATCTAACTTTAATGATTATGTAATGCTTATTAAGCATATCTAGTATACTGTGGAAACTTGTGAGTTTTATTAATTGATAATAATTAACATGTGATTTGGTTTTAATATTAACCACCTAATTGTAAGTGGTTTATAATTGTGCATTGTAGTGTACCTATAAGATGGATTTTTCATGCATACCTGCATATATCTGATTATTACCACAATTTGTTATATATGAAGTTAAGTCCAAATTCATTTCCTAGCAGCCCTAAAGAGTTGCTGAGTTACCTGTACTAGTTGCCTCCTCTTAATTATAACTCGAAGCTACTTACTCTTTGACCGTTCTCTCATGCATGTTATAATGTTAAGCTGCTGAAGGACATAAGTGGCCCCGCACCACTTATATCATTGTCTTCTCCCTTGAACCCTTTATTTTTTCTTACTTATTTTTATTGACATATCCATTGTAACGGTTTTAACTTATGAATGATCTTGGTTCAAATTATAACTAACCAATTGTAGAGACTGCTGGACTTAGACTTGACCCTTTGTGCACCATAGGTGGGATTCTCGGTAATATTTCTGTGAGTACACTTTCTTAAGCACCCTACAGTAATGTTTTGGATACATTGTAACTTCAGTTCACTTCGTTAGCATAGGTACTGCTCTTTGATAAACATGTTAGTAAGTTTCCTTGTATTATTTTTTTGATAACTTCTTTTCATAAATTTTAAAACATCTTGGATCCCACCCCCTTAAATTGAAACTACCTATAAATAAATTTTAGTATTCCATAGATCATTACTAGGTCACTCTTTTATCTACAGACCTTGTAGCCCCAAGAAGGTAGATTAGATGCTTTTAATATATTGGGCTTCTAGACTTCTTTTCTAGGCCATGTTAGGTATGGAGAAGCAATAAGTTCTGACACAAAAGCAGCTAACGATTTCATGTGTGAATTCTGTCAGCTCATTGCAGCCAAGAGTACATCACACAACAGGTATTCAAATGTGATGAAAGTGGCCTGTTTTGGAAAAAAAAAAAAATGACCCAAAGAAGCTACGTAACTGCAGAGGAGAAGAAAGTGCTAGGCCATAAGCCTATGAAATATAGGCTAATTCTCGTCTTTTATGCCAATGCTAGTGGAGACTTGAAGATTAAGCTGCTCCTCATTTACCATTCCCAAAATCCACAAGCATTCAAATCACACAAAATCCTGAAGGAGAAGCTGCAAGTCATGTGGAGGGCAAATGTTAAAGCCTAGGTCACCAGGAAATTCTCCACCAAGTGGATTGACATCTTTGGACCAGCAGTGAAAAAGTACTTTCTGGAGAATGATCTTCTTTTCAAGGCCCTCCTCATCCTCGACAATGCTCCTGCTCACCCT
>NC_068981.1:112577259-112578270 GCF_001194135.2 Octopus bimaculoides | reverse complement strand
AGATGATATCCTGGATGAAATTTAATTTATAAAAGTTCTGTACCTTTCATGCAACACCATCCTTATCCTGCAGCCCATGGACCAGCAATTGTACATCAAACAACTGCTTTGTTGGTGCTTTGAAGTCACCAAAAATAAAAATTTAACCCTTCATGAGTTTTGGGAGGGGCACTACAACATTGTTAACTGCTTGAAAATCATTGATATGGCCTGATGGGCTGTAACGAGGAGAACACTGAATTCTACAGAGAGGAAACTGGCCTGATTGCATATCCGAAAGAGACTTTGAGGGGTTGGAGTCTGAGACACCTGTAGTCGAAGAGATAGTGTCTCTTGGCAAGTCCATGGGCCTTGAGGTTGATAATGGGGACGTTAATGATCTTATCAAGGAACACTGAGAGGAGCTGATGACAGATGAACTCCTGTAGCTTCAGAAGCAGCATCATTCAGATGCGGTGGAAGAAATTGGTTCCCTGGAGGAGGACAGTGTTGCAGAGAATGCTATCTCTACAAGTGACATAAAAGCAGTATTGGCAAAGTGGCAGTATGTTTCTGAATTTGTAGAAAAAAAATCATCTTGAAAAAGTATCTATGGGTCACATAGCTGCTTTACTTAATGACACTGCTCTGGTGCATTTTCGTAACATTCTGAAAGACAACAAAAAGCAGACTTCTCTTCATATGTTTCAAATGAAGCAATCTGAAAGTGTAAAAAGTGAAGAAAGTGTGTCCAAAAAGCCTAAATTAAGTGAAGTGAGAGAAAAAACGCCAGAAATTGTTCTTCCCAAAGTCTTATTGGAAGGAAATTCTCCTTCCAAATAGTAATCCTCTTCGTTATCCCTATTCCATAGCCTTCCTCGTGCACAAATCATCCCATCTTTAAGGTAATTCAATTAATAAAACCAGTTTACATATTTCTTTAGCATTCTCTTTTATTATGTTTTTATAATTGTTATTCTCCTTGCAGCTGCACCTTTTTCATTTTAATATCCATAAAAAATGATTTTGGGG
>NC_068981.1:112556013-112577125 GCF_001194135.2 Octopus bimaculoides | reverse complement strand
GGGGGGGGGGGCTGGAACAGATTAATTATATTCTAATTACTTTCAATGGTGAAAACTGATTTGTAAAACGAGCAAACCATCAAACGAGCTCTGTCATGGAACAAATTAAACTCGTACTGCGAGGTATCACTGTATATATGTACATATATATTAGAAACTCTGCCAGTTTATGTCAACAGTGCAAGCTATGTGCACTAAATATATCCCAGAAAGAAAGGCCAGCATACTGACAAACAAGATTCCCAGGGACAAAAAAATCCTTATGAGATGCAGGTCAAAGGTCTCAAAGCAGCTGAATGGGCAACTGAAGGATGGGGAAAAGTCTATCTTAATACGGACACTCCTAGAAATCGAAAACAAGATCAAACTCACTCAAAAAAGGAAAAGAGCAGAGTGAGAGAGAACAGAGCTGTGGAAATCATAAAAACAAATTCCAAATCTTTCTATAAATTTGCAAAAGAAACAGCCACAATACAATATAAAATAAGATCAAGGGAATGACTCACTGACCGTGGACCCAAGAAAGATAAGTGAGATACTCAGTGAACAATTTAAAAGTGTCTTCACTTCCCCCTTTGGACACATGCAGATAAAAAAACTCGATTGAATTCTTTAATATTGCAGCTCTAAAAAAAGGAGGTGCCAACCATTGATTACATCAACATTGAGGAGACAGATATAACAGTGGCCATAGATGAAATGAGCTAATGCTCAGCAACTGATCCTGATGGCTTCCCAGCTATTCTCCTGAAGTCATGTAAGCAGGTCATGTAAGTAGAAAGAAGGCATTACATGCCTTATCCACAAAGGTGGAAGCAGAGCAGAGGCTAAAAATTACAGGCCAATCTCTCTGACTTCACATATCAGTGAAGTCATGGAGCAAATCATCAGAAAGAAGTTGATAATGTTTATAAAAGAAAATACCCGCTGAACAACACACAGCATGACTTTTGTCCTGGCAGAAGCTGCCTCACACAACTCCTACAGCACTATGACTGGGTTTTGAAACAGCTGCTTGACCATTCAGATGTCAGCATAATATACCTTGACTTTGAAAAGGTAGATCACAGCATGATATATCATAAGCTATGAGACCTTGGCATTGCTGGTAAACTGGGAGACTGGCTGCATGAATTCCTTGAAGATAGAAGTCAGGCAGGTAGTCGCAGCCAATGGTGCCCTTTCTGAGGAAACTCAAATCCTAAATGGCGTCCCCCATGGGGCCATTGCTGTTCATAATAGCCCTCTTAGACATGCCCACTGTCACTAGCTATCCCAATGATACAAAATTATCACAAGCAATAAAAAATCAAGATGATGTCACAAGCTTACAAGCTGAATTCGATATACAAGTGGGCTGAAATAAACAACATGCAGTTTAATGCTGGAAAGTTTCAAGCACTGTACTATTAACTCATGAATGCACCACAGCCTGCATATACAGAACCCGAAGGCACTATAATCTCAGAGTCACAAGCATTGAAAGACTTGGGGATCAGTATGTGCAATGACATCATTTTATATGCACATTACCAAGACAGTAGCAAAGTGCAGACAACTGGTAAGATGGATACTGAGGTCTTTTAAGAGAAAAGACCAAGAAACTATGTTGACCCTGTGGAGAACCTTTGTTCTCAGCCACCTGGAATACTGCTCCCAGTTATGGTTACCACATAATGCCAAACTAACAGTGAAGCTTGAAGCAGTCCAACGCCACTACACTAAAAAGATTGAAACAGTGCAGTGGATGAGCTACAGGGACAGGCTGAGAAAACTACAACTTTACGCCCTGGAGCGAAGGCGTGAGAGATATGCAATAATTCTATGGAAAATTCCAGAGGGGCTAGTACCTAACTTTGGCATTGAGTGTTAAACAAATGCCAGAATTGACTGGTATTGTATTGTACCAAAGGTACCATCCACTCCATCTAAATTCAGGACCAGGTACTGCAATAGTAGACTATTGGGTTCAAAGGCCCACAGCTTTTCAATACCCTGCCACAAAAATTAAGAAATCTGCATAAGGTGGAAGTAGATGTCTTCAAAAAGGAACTAGACATCCTCCTCTCCCCAATACCAGATGAACCAACAGCCCGACATGAGGTGCAAATGAGGGCAGTGGAATCAAACTCCCTTATACACAAATGGGCCAACAGCTGGGACAAAGCACATCTAGGAGTGGTGATGTAAAACACCCCAGACTGAGGAAATAAAAAAGACCACGGTGGTGCTCTCACATGGCTGAAATAAGTAAAAGTTTTTTTTGCTTGTATATATACAAATATGCTTCTACATATACATATATAAATACATGCACACACATATATGCATACACACACGCACTTACATATGCTTGTCCCCCATTACCACTTGAAAGCTGGTGATGGTTTGCTTAAGCCCCAATAACTTACTGGTTCAGCAAAAGTAACCAATTGTACCAGGCTTATAAAAATAACTACTGGGGTTGATTTCATTTGACTAAACCCTTCAAGGCAGGCCCCAGCATGGTCATGGTTTAATGACTGAAACAAATAAAAGAAAAAAGATAAATCTGTAAAGTATTTGATGTTTAGAAAGACATCCAGTTACACAAACCATGTCAAAAATGGAATGTTTTGAGAAAGAGGGGACTCTTTCAATCTAGAAAGGGAATAACTTCAAATAAGAACTAATCTGGGTCATAACTTGTCCAACCCATGCTAGCATAGAAAACAAACATAAAAATGGTGGTACCAGTGGTAATAATGATGACAATATAACTTGCTGTCTGAAGATCTAGGAAAAAAAAGTTTTAATTTCTGTTTCAAATTATTTAAATTGTAGAAATCATCATCGTTTAATATCCTTTGTACATGCAGGCATGGGTTGGATGGTTTGACCAGGGCTGGTAAGCTGAGGGGCTTCACTAGACTCCAGTCTGAAACGGCATGGATTCTATGGCTGGATGACTTTCCTAATGCCAACTACTCTGAGAGTGTAATGGGTGCTTTTATGTACCACTGGCATGGGTACCAGTTACATGACATCAGTATCTGTCACAACTATAATTCCACTTGGCTTGATGGGTCTTCTATTCAAGCACAGCATATTGCCAAAGGTCTTGGTCATTTGTCATTGCCTCTGTGAGGTCCAATGCTCAAAAGGTGTTTTTTATGCGCCACAAATGTATACAAAGTATTTTAGCCTTTTATATATAAAAGTATTTAAGAAAATATGTTTCCTAAAGATTTGATATTTAAAAGATAGATACCTTTAAGCTCCTTAGAGATTTGAGTATCACATGGGAAAGAAGATCTTTTTTTATTGCTGAAAGCATCACAATCATTGCAATCTGTATTATCTTCAATCACAGATTTTTCCATTAATTGGCTGATATTACTAATTTTGGAGACTTTTTCTTGGACTGAAAGTCTTAATGTAGCAGAGTCGTAAACCACAACATTATCATTGTTATAGCTGTTCTCTTTGGTTGACACTTCTTTTAGGGACTCTACAGAATTCCTGTGAACTGTAGTTCTTTTTAAACTTGGTCGTGAAGGAACTGATGGCTTTGGTGCTACAGGCGGAGGTGGTTTAGATTTAATAGCTGGCTTTGTTGAAGTAAAACCTGTGAAATAAATTAATCAGAGTAAAAATTTGTAACTCTTTTAAAAAATTGGCAACAGAAATATTATAATTTTACATTAAAAAAAATGAAAGGAAAAGAATGTTAAAAGAGACAGTTCTGTTTGAATTCTTGGATTTTTTTACTTAGAGACATTCCCCCAATCTCCCAAAAGTGTGAGCTTCGTATATCAGGTCATCCCATAAGTTCTGTCTGAATTTTGAATAAAGAAAACAAGTGATCAAATGTGATATTTAATTGAAATTTAATCATCAGTGTACTTTCCCTGATTATCTATGACTTCCTTCCATCTATTTACAAGCTTTTTAATCCCATCAATGTAAAACTCTTTTGGTTTCAAAGCGAAGAACTCTGAAATGTCAGTTTCGACCGCCACCTGGCTTGCAAAAGTTATGTCCCCCAAATGATTCTGTAAACTACAAAACAAATGGTAGTCTGAAGGAGCACGGTTGGGAGAATAAGGTGGATGAGGAATTTTTTCCCAACCAAGCTCTTCGATCTTCTGTGATGTGATCTTTGCAGTGTGGATTCGTGCATTGTCCTGATGAAACATTACTCCTTTTCGATTCACTAAAGCAGGTCTTTTTTTCTTTAAAGCTTGGTTCAAACGCTCTAATTGCTGACAGTAGACTTGAGCATTGATCGTTGCATTAGGTGGTAACAATTCAAAGTGAATTACTCCTTTGCAATCCCACTAGATAGAGAGAAGAACCTTTTTCCCATGACGTTCCCTTCTTTGTTATGGTTGAGTTTTTTCACTTTTACCAAGCCACTGTTTAACATTTCAATAGAAGATCCATTTTTCGTCACCAGTCACAAGACTGGAGAGAAGAGCAGATGTCAACTCTGCATTTGCATCTGCTTTCGGAAAATTCATGAGGCATCCATTTTCCAAGTTGTATAGTTTGAACTAAGCTTTATTGCCAATTCTTCAACTGATAATGCATGATTTTCTTCAAGTAATGCCTCAAGGAGCTTATCATCAAACTCAACTGGACGTCCTGTTCAATTTTCATCTTCAAGGCTGAAATCTCCACTTCTGAATTTTGCAAACCATCTTCTGCAAGTTCTTTCATTCAAGCATTCTTTCCCATAAACTGAATGTATGTTTCAAGTCACTTCGGCTACAGAGTTTCTTTTTTTGTACTCATAAAGCAATATGTGCCTCAAATGCTCTTTGGATACTTCCATGTTAGAAAAGGTTTTAATCAAAGAAATTTTAATTCTATTATTCTGTAAAATAATATTTAATTAGTTTAAATGTACACAAATGCATAAACATAATTTTTAAAATTCCATTAGACATTCTAAAATACTATTAAATTTCATTCAATTTAAAAAAAGGTAAAATCGGACAGAACTTATGGGCTGACCTGATACATGAAAGAGATAGAGTGTATGTGTATGCATGTTACTGGATAAAGTTTATTGCAAGTATTTGAACTCAGTACCACAAATGATACAAAACAGTGAACTGGAACATGGTGCCAACTTCTAGCTATAAGAGTCCAGAATTTTGGACTCGGACATGACACTGCATTGGTGATGAAATACAACACTGACAACATTTTAATCACTTGAGTAGAGTTCAATCAACTTGCATATTTGCACTAAAAAATTCCAGATCAATGAATGAAATATTAAACTGTAAGTATCAAAGAAGTAAGAAGAAAATGTTGTATATTCTGTTTACATTCTAGTTATATTTCAAAATGGAATCAGTAAAGTTTCTATCATTTACAGAAAGAGATATTAGAATATTTAAACTGACTTGTTCGAGGAGCTGGCTTTGGTTTCATATTTGGTTCTTCTGAAGTAGCTGTTTTGGATCCTAGTGAATCTTGATGCAAATTTCCAGCTTTGTTATCAGCTTTATAAAGATTCTGGCCCAAAGTTTTCTCATTTAGGCAATCTTTTATGCAACTATTTTTATTTCTGATTTCAGTAACAACTGTATTCTTTGTATAAATAGGTGTAACTTCCTCGTGCAATGAAATTTCAGCTGAAGCAATAGTTTCTTTTAATCCAACAGCATCCTTCTCCAGAGATTTCTTTGAAGCTTCATTAATTGTGTTGGTCTCTGTTGGTTTTGGTAGAGATTTTATGTTGTTAAGTCCTGGTAAGGCTCTGCTATTTGGAGACTGCAAAGGGGATTTATTTTCTTTACAACTAGCATTTTCACAAGTAATCTGTGTGTCCATAACAATTTTCTGCTGTGGTGTTGCAAAAGGTTTTGAATTTAAATTTTTACATGATAAGTCACTGCGCAAACAAACATTTACATCAGGATTCTCAAGACCAGCTTTCTGAGAATTATCATGGTCAGTGCTTTTGGAAGTAGACAACTGGAATGAAAGAACAAAAATCACATAAAAAGGTGTAGCATACATGGAGAACAAAATAATTAAATCCACAAAATTTTTCATAATACTGGACTTTATTATGAGAGCAGTTGTACAAAACATTAAAAATACTGGGTGTGTGTGTGTGTTTGTGTATAAACATAACTACCTTTTGCATATATTAAGGGAAATAACTTAAATATGGAAAAGAACAGAGGGAGAGAGATGGGGAGGAAGCAACAAAGAGAGATAGGGGGAGATACAGGTAAAAGAAACAGGGTGAAAGTGAAGATAATGAAGAAGAAGAAAGAGTATCAAAACAGCAATGTTTTCATGTCAGTGCATCTGTAGTTATCTCATTCTCTAACTCTCTCTGTGTCCATCTCCCCCTGCATTTGTTTGAAATGTATCTAAGTATATAAAATAATTATTTCATTACGAGAACGCAAAAATGCCAAGATCTTCTGCATAAATTTAAGTCAGAATGTATGTGTGCATGTATATATATATATATATAGTTACAAATGAAAAAAATTATATTCAGATAATTTCTCATTTGTACGATGTGAATTAGAACACCGATCTTTGGTTTTGCAAGCAAAGGCAAAAAATAATTCTTTGTGGTCATGTGACTGTTTAAATCACAGGCGGTATGATTTTGGTGCACTTTTATGGTGTGAGTGAAATATAAAGACTACTATTGCCCATGTGGCGACTTCGTGCTGGAAGATGATGTGCGACTAGTGACATGATGAAAGTCGATGTGAGAAGCGGGATATTCATTGCTGCAGTGAGCTGATTATTTGCTATGGGCCTGGAAGGAATACATACAAGGAATCAGACAAGGGCGGAAGAGTTATCTCTAGCTACAATTGTGAAAGGAGGAAAATGACAATTTACATGAGCTCAAAGAAGAGCAGAAAACACACACATCTTAAAGTTCAGCTGGAAACATTTATGGGAAGAATGGAGAAGGTTCAACAGCAGTTGCAAGAGGATCATCAACAGTTTAAGGAGGAATTATGCGAAGTAAGTGGTGATGTTATATGGTGCAAGCAACAAATAGATGAGTTTGGCAAGAGAATGGAGTCTGTGGAAAAGCTTTGTGCTACCGAGTCTAAGGTTGCTGAGCGAGGAGTAGTTGTTGATACTGATCCACATCATGATGTTCTAGTGTTTAAACCCAGATCCCGTGAAGTGCAAGGTGACATTGGAATCCCCATTAGGAAGAAACCACAGGAATTCAATGGCAAAGTGTCTTGGGAGGTCTACCAAGTCCAGTTTGAATTGCTGGCTGACTAGAATGAGTGGGATGAGAGGCAAAGAGCAGTTCAGCTTGCCACTAGTTTGAAGGGTCCTGCACTAGAGGTGCTGAGCCAATTGTCAGTAAAGGACAGGAGTTGTTATTCAACCTTAGTAGAAGTACTGCAGAGAAAATATGGCAATATGTACCAGCATGAAATGCACAGGGCATGCTTTCATACCCATGTAAGAGCTAGAGGGGAGCCCCTACAACAGCTTGCCCAGTACCTGGAGAGCACAGTGCATAAAGCCTACCCTACACCAACCCTTGACCTCTTGGTTCTTCTCCTGAAAGAGCAGTTCATCAACACTCTGGACAGTGTGAATTTCAAAGTGCAAGTGAAGCAGTCACAGCCAACTACTATGCAAGAGGCACTGGCTAGAGCTCTGGAATTTGAGTTGTAAGTCAGGTCTAGCACTAGGAATTTCTAGGTGGGCTACAGTTCTGGATTCCATGCAAAAAGGGGGAAAATCTGTGAAGCAGGAAGGCTTAAGGATAGTTATGGGTCTTGTGAGAAGAAAGAAGTGATAATCAGTGTAAGTTGCTGGCACTATAGAAAACCAGGACACAAACAGCAAGATTGTTATAACCTGGAGAGAGTGAAAGCAGAACAATAGGGCAAAGTCTACTTTTAAGGAGGAGTGCTGGATATGTGGTGACAAAGGACATATGAACTACAACTGCCAAGCAAGAAGGAAGGAAAGGGTAATGGAAGATAAAAGAGAAAAGTCTGAAAACTAGGAGTGGCTGGTGTTAAGGGGCAACAGCCAGCCAAATATTCCAAAGAAGCCCAATCTCCGAGATGACGTAAAATGCCTGTGATTGAGTGTGTACAAATGGATGGAAGGATTAATAGCCAGAAGTGTTCCCTTGTGACTAATTCAGCCTTGGAGCAGACTTTTGTGAGACCCATGTTATAGCATGGAGACCTGCCAGTGTCATTACAGCAGTTGTGTGGTGTTATCAGACACTGTACTGAGCTGAGAGGGCTGGTTAATATCCTGACTGAAGTTGCAGGACAAGAGTATGTGCTTCTTATCTATGTGGTGGAGATGGAGGATCAGTGTATCTTGGGTCTAGACTACTTGGCGTCAATGGAGTGTCAGCTAAACTTGTGTCAAGGTGGTAAAGTGGACCACTGCTGGTTATGGACAACAGTGATACCACCAACAACTGCTCCAGTACAGTTCTATATTTAAGAGATGAGGAATTATATAAATTTGACAGATATTTGTCCTTATCTTGTTTGTTGTTAACACGTTTCAGCTGATATACCCTTCATCAGGTGTCTTGGGAAAATTTCGAACCTGGGTTTTCATTCTTATTTTTCGCTGTTGTTATTATTATTATTATTATTCAGGTCACTGCTTGGAATTGAACTTGGAATCTTGCGGTTAGTAGCCCACGCTCTTAACCACTATGCCATATGCCCATGGGCAATTATGGAGTGAATTTTAGGGCTTATAAATCTAATGTTTTCCTATCCTTCCTTAATACTGGTTCCCATATGCTACTCATATCTGCTCTTGGTCTGCTTAAGAGGTTGTTGTGTCCTAGCATATGTGCTGCTTCTTTTAGCTTTCATATTTTCCAGTGGTGTTCTCTATTATTTTAACTTCATCTCACAGGGGAAGGTGGTCTCCATTTTTCCATACATGATTAGCTATACCTGATTTATCAATATCTCCTCGTGTCACAGCTTTGCAATGTTCATGTACTCTTATTTTGAGGGAGTGGCATGTTTCGCTTTTGTATAACCTACCACAGCTGCATGGGATGGAGTACACGCAGTTCTTGGTCATATTCTCTTCTATTGGTGGTTTTACTCAAAGGAGATATTTGCGAAGTGTTGTATTGCTCTTAAGTACTGTCCTGATGTCATATGGGACACATGTCTTTTGTATCTTTTCAGAGAGGCCTTTCACATAGGATAGACAGACTGTGGACAGTTTATTGGTTTCATCTTCTTTTCTCATGATAGTTGGAGTGGATAGTATGTTTTTGGAGTAATAGATTGTTATTGAGCTTGATCATTTCTTTGTGGTGTGTATCACGAATGCTGCTTATATTCTTTGTTCGATGCTTTAGGCACTGAGCAATCCCTCTCTTTACACTGTATTCGAGCAAAGAATATATATTTATAACATATATTCTTTATTTGTGGATTACAAAGCAGCCAATAGTTTCATATGGAAGATATCTCTGTAACTGGTCAAGTGAGCCACTTGGAATGTTGGTACTTACCTTTATTTTGGATGAAAATATTTGAGATTACATGAGACTGTACAGGATTTCAAAATAAATACACAGATCAGTGAGTCAGATATTTTTGTTGCCACCAAACACTCCTCTCTTACTACCTCAATCCACTATAAGCTCACAGACTCCTACTCCTGCCTCAACTTCTCTAACCCTACCTACACCAAATTGTTCATCCCCTACTCTTAGTTCCTCCATCTTCATCAGCTCCGCAATCATGACAAGGACTTTGTGACAGTCCCAACTCAAGGCTTGCCACAATAGGGATACTCCATCACCATTATCCAAACAACCTTTGCTTGTACCCAGTCTGTCGACCACACTTCCATACTCTCTCTCTTTTTGCATCTGTATTTTCTCCCTGCACCTGCCCTACCTTTACTCACCTTCCTATGATCCTCCACCCTACCCCTCGAATGCATAATTTGATGTTCTTTCTGCCAACTTCTATCCAACCACTCCACCTCCCACCATCTTCTCTGACCCACCCTTTTCTTCTTTCAAACATGCCTGCAATGGCATAACTACAGATTTCTGCCCTACCCCGACTTTGATCATAACCTTAAGAAAGATATTTTTAAATGAAATTGTCTAAAAATGTGTCATATCATGTAGATTTCGAATATACAAAACCTGTGGGGGAAAAAGATTGTATGCAACAGATAAGTTGTCTTTGTAACATATTTCTGTGTACCAGACCTGTAGCTGTTATTTTTTAGCATAATGAGTTTTCTGGTGAGGGCTTCATTTGCTTTCATTGCCCGTTTGTTGCTTCAGTAGAAATCTACAGGTGCACAAACACACAAAACGGAGAAAATGAAACAAATATGGACAACTTCTTCCGAAACATCCCCGAGTAGAGAATGGACCTCAAAAATAATCCCCAAAATTCCTATGTTCTCAGAATCTACATAGTCCGAGGTATATTTATAGAGAATTTCATTAAAAAAATATCCATTTTCTTGAAAGTTAAGACAAATTGAAGTGGACGCCAGTGAATTTTCCGAAATTCCCCATATCACTCCCCGCTAAAACACTTTCCTGCAAAATTTGGAATCTACATGATATAACACATATTCGTAGAAAATTTCATTAAAAAATATCCATTTTTCTAAAAGTTATGATCATCCAAAGTCAGTGGTGCAGAAATCTGTAGTTATGCCTCTGCAACTTATGTGAACTACTTCTTTGTAACTTCCCAGCACTCAAACTGGCTTCCTCTTTGTTTTTGTCCACACCTCCACACCTAACCTCTTCTCTCTAGTAGTCTTTATACAGGATAAAACAGACAGCATTAGCTGACTGTTCTGCTGAACATCTTTGGGACATCAGACTTGGGAATGACACTTCAGTCTCACACCATTTCCACTTGACTGGTCATTTCTTGCTTCCTTGCAACATGTGTTTGTATTCAGACGAGACACATAGACGCCACCTGAACACTTGTCTGTCTGGAGCAAGAATTAATTTTGTCTTTCCACACTTCAGTCTCTTATGGCCTTAATTCACTGCCCACTTCATTTAAACACCCTTCCACACACATTTGTACACACATCTCTTTTCCTTTCTCCTGATACCACATTCTCTACCCCAATACACCTACTTTAGACTGTTTATTATCAAACACTGTGCACACCATTTTCATCCAAACAGAACATACATGCATAAACACACATTATCTCATACACACATCTGCTTCCATGCTCACACATACACATGCACACATCTTCATACACACACACATGCATGCACCCATACACATATTAGCTTCATATATGCACACATTTGCTAGATCACTGCTGTCTCCCATGCAACCCATACTGCAAGCCAACTATTTCCTCTTCCAGTTATTTCAGTATGGTTTGACTGTTTGACTCAGGCACATTTTTCTTCTCTCCATTTTCTCTTCTAATTTATCTTTTCTGTAGAAGAGTGTCGACTCAAAATGTTAAAAACTTCTTCCATTTTTCCTGAGCATCAACCTAACACACTGTTTGTTTTTCTTTCACTTCATCTTTATATTTGGACAATAACCCATAAGAATCTTAATTGCTATTTCCCTTGCTCTGGATATTTACAAGAAATTGTATTAGATTTAGACTAATTAATTCCTTATATATTTCAGGTGAGAACACTCATGCACCCCCACCCCACCCCCACTGTGTTAATTTGATGCTCGAGCATGTGCATATTACCATTTAAAACATTTCACAGGTTTTTGACACCAGACTTGGTTCATGGATTTGTAAGTTCATAAAAAATGTTATAATTTTATCTACATGTATTGTTCACAGAGCGCTGTAACTTCATTTATTCTCCTAGTGTTATTTAGGGTCCTATTTTTGAAAGAAGTTATATTTATAAATTTGTTGCATTTCAGTAGGGATCCAGTGACCAATTTTTGGACCCTGACTTGGTTTTCCACCGGTGGACATGCTCCTTGTTGACACATGTGATGAGTAATGCAGTATGATGAATTGTGTGGATGTCTTGTCATGGTTTGTTTTCCAGCTACTAATTTGAACAGGAAGTGCAACTCATGTAAACTTGTTGTTCTCTGCTAATTAGAGTTAGCGCACCTGTCTGTTGTCAAAACAGATGATCATCTGCATAGCCACAATGTCCTCCTGCCAATACAACAGTTTGTCATTGTCTGCCAGATTGAACTACATAGGAAATAAATGGATTTATGAAAGTTGACTCCCTTTTATCGTATCCCTGGCAAGGATGGATGAACAGGTATGCAGGTATTTTATAAATACCCCAAAAGACGACCAATAATTATGTAAGAGCACAGTTGTCACAGTTGGGGTATTTATAAAATACCTGCATACCATCTCCTGATGGTGATACCAAGTTTTTTAAAATCCTGGCAAGTGTCTTTCAAGGTGATACCACTCTGGACTATGCCACAAGGGAAGCCACTGTTAATGAACAAGATCTCAGTTTTACAGTGACACAAAGGAGAAGCAAGCAAAACCCACCAACTGTCATATGTGATACAGATGCTGCTGATGACATAGCTCTTTTATGAAACACCATTGATCAAATTCAAGAACTTCTTCATAAAATCAAGTTCTCTGTCAGGAAAAATGGTATATGCATAAATGTTACCAAGACAGTGTACATGCTACTAAACCAAGAAGATAGAAATCTTGTCCTACTGGATGGTGGAATACTAAACTGATTCGATGATTTTCTATATTTGGGCAGGTGAATGAGTACATCAAAAAAGAATATTGACTGCTGCAGTGAACAAAATGGAAAAGATATGGAAGTCAAATCTACCAAGAAAAATCAAGATATCATTCTCAAAACACTTGTTGAGTCAGTGCTGTTGTGTGGATCAGGTAGACAGATCCTGCCATAAGCACTGGAGAAGAAACTAGATGGTGCATACACTAGAATGCTTAGGGTTGTACAAAACAAACTAGAACCTATTAAAAATGAAAGTTTATATGGAAACTTGCCAACTGCAATTGCTCAAAGATCATTATGATTTGCAGGACATAGCTGGAGAAGTAGGCAAGAAGTTATACACAAGTTACTGTAGTGGGAATCAACTCATGGGAGGAGTAGCAGAGGGAGACCTGCTCAAACATTCATTGATCAACTCTCAGACAATACAAATCTTAGTGAGGAGCAGTTGCCAGGAGCAATGTAAAATCATGTATTGTGGACAGACTTTGTTGAGAATGTTTGACCATGGTTGCATTTTTATACATGTATTTTATAAGTTCATATTCATATATTTCTGTGAACTATGTGATGTCATGAATATGTACTATGCACATGTACCTGTGTAAGTTAGAAAATCTAGATGAGTTCATGTTTGTAATGCATAATGTGCATATAATTGATATAAAAAAGGTACCCCGGTTGGATAAGTAGCAAAGTGAGTAAAGGGTCATAGTTGAAATTTTGAAGAATGAATTATTGCTTGTGCATGCAAGGAGAGACAGTTTCTTCCCTAATACTTAAAATATTCACTGCTGATGTTATATTTAATTTTTCTGTGATACAGAGATTGCATTTGCTGCCCTGTCCACTATATTTATACAGGGGTTGTCTATGCTCCTTTCTTTAAGAGCCCATATCATATTAGATAAAGATGTTGTGTGCCCTTTGTTCTTATCTCTGAATGAAGCCAAGTGCTATGTATATCTCTCTTTGGAGGTGTTTTGCATAATTCCAACATAAATTTTTGTTGTTCCATGATGCTGGCTTTGTACATCAGTTCTTTTTCCAGACACATATTGTTTGGGGGAAGTTATTGGAAGATCTACAATGATGAGATTTTTGAAGGGTGTTCCTAATACTCTAATTCTTATTCTGACCGAAAATCATTGATCCTATGCTGGGGAGGCATCTATAGCTAACTTATCTTTTTAACCATAATTGACTGAGCTTCTTATCAACAAAAACTCTTTAACAACTTACAGTCAAATCTTTTTGAGATGAGTGCATATCTTGCTTTTTCTTCATTTCAGCCAACATATTTACATTTATTTTTCGCACAACAGGACTCCTTTTGAGTTTTTCACAAGTTTCATGAGGTGTTTCTGTGGTCTCTGTAAAGCAAAAGAAAAGTCATTAAAAAATTTTAATCAGATTTATCGATAGAAGGATTTCTACTTTATTAAATTAAAGTTTTAAAAAATAGTAAGTTTTGTGATCTATATGTTAATTATCTTTTGTGTTACACTAAGGAAACTCATTTAAAGTAAGAAACAGTTAGTAGCTATGGTAGTGGTGGCAGTATTGTTGTTGAGAGAGAGAGAGAGAGAAGTATACTACAAAGAGAGAGTAAAAGTTAGAGAAAATAGTTAGGGTGTGAGTGATAGCAAGAAAAAGAGGAAGGTGGAGATAGTAGAATCAGTGAAGAGATAGAGAAAGAAAACATGGTAGAAAAAAAAGAGAAACAGAATATCAAAGAAAAAGGAGAAAATAAAGAGATGATAGTAGTAAATGGTGGTGGTGCTGTTTATACTGAAACACTAGGGAGTAGGAATGAAAAGAGAAAGAGATAAAGCTAGCTTGGAATCAAAATGGGAGAGAAAGTAATGACAAATAGATAGATAGGAGAGAGAGAAGGTTCTAAGTAGTGAGAGATTGAGTAAGATTGGAGGTAAACATGCAAGAGAAAAAGTAAAAAATAGAAAATTGGGAAGATGAAAGTGATACAGAACAGGGGGGGGGGCATGTAAGAAGAGTATATGAATACATAGAAAAGTTTGTGACACTGTCTTTAGTTATCACATTCTTTCATCCCCTCTCTCCCTTTCTCTCTGCATTTGTTTCAATTATTTTCAAACTGTATCTTAGTACATAAGATAATGGCATGATTAGTTGAAAGTTTAGTTCACTACATGAATGTAATGCACTGCTAAGATTTTTGTTATATGTATCCTGTTTCTATGTAAATGTGCGTGTGTGTGTGTCATTAGACTCTCTCAATCATATGTTCTTGATCAGATGGCCAATGTCTTCCTATTAGTAAGATCAGACATTTTAGCTATGGCATTGTCACATTTTTACTTTATAACTTTCTCAGATTTGTGTTCATATTTTTGAAGTGCTTAAATTTTGTCATACATGATTTCCATTGGGGGTCTCCTGCTACTCAGGTTAACCCTGATTGAGCTATGATTAAAGTAATCCTAGCAGTCCTTTTTTTTTCTGATGTAGTGCATCTAGGATGGAAATATTTAATGTATTTTACCCTTTTCTAAAATAATACTTGATGAAAAATTGTCTGTTATTTGTAGGAGAAAAATATATAGTGTGTTCTTTGGCTAGGACTGCTCACATAGCAATAAATGCTCTGTAGGTACATCATATACTTATATACTTGCTCCATTTCCTTTGGAGAATGTTTTTATAGAGATGCTGGTTCTGCATTGCAATTATTAATAAATTTTTCTGTTATCATCCCAAACTGTTGCATTATACCAACTGAAAGCTGTTATCAAGAGAAACTGCCAGTAATTTAAAATTCTGTTAGCTTTTAGCTTATCTGCAAACATTTAGGATAAATCTTAATACTCATAAATATGTCAGTATATGCAATGTGAATTCAAGGCAGATGGCACTATACCACATTGAGAAACTTCAAAAAATATTTATTTGAATTGTGTGGTTAAGAGATGCTTAAAAGATAAACAACATTAACAAGAACAAACAGAGTAAGAGATAATAATATTCTACAACAAACCTGTAATTTCATGAAATCCTGTAGATACTTTTGGGTCATCTTTAATATCTTTTACTATGTCACCTTCAACCAACTTGTGTTTTGGATTGTCAGGTTTGTGTTTCTTCGAAAAGGGATTAGAAATTCTGATGAAAAGATAAAACAACACATATAATCACATAAATGTTGATTCTATTGCTGAAACTATGTTTTATTAAAGATAACATAGTATTAAAACAAAAGAAGAGTTGATAGAATTAAGAACAGAATTTTTTTTTTTAAATCCTTTTAATGTCTCATTTTTTCAGGGTCACATTAAGTACATGATTTGGTTTCAGTACAGTTAGCAATACTCCAATGACAATATGTCCCAGAGCAGCATGTTCTATAGTATGCAACATAAGAGCTCTCTTATCTTCAGACAATAAGCCTGTCCTTTTCCTTAATGACATGTCAACTTTGGAGAATTCTTGATTCTGGAAATTATTTCCATTTCTCCAGGCTCTTTTCGAGAAATTAATGTGTGTGACAGAAAAAGTGCTCTCAAACATAAAATTTTACTTTTCCAGCACATGTCATTAAAATATCTTTTCCATTGTGTGCAGGTGTATCAAGATGGAAGCGAAAAGAATCAAGATCTCTGATCACCTGTGCATGGGCAACAAATCCAACTTCACCAAGTGGCTGGTTGACTGTCCACAGAGTTGCGGAGAGGCCCGAGAATAGGAAAGATCTCAAAGATTGACCACAAAGTGACAGACCTCAAGTGGTCAACTGTTTGGCAGTGAGAAAGGCCTTCGAAAGTGATCCAAAGTTCAAAATGACTGCACTCTTGGTGGCCACAGTATCCAGGACTGTCAAAGATGAAGGCTGCAAGCACTTGAGGTGTGTAGAAAGGACTCTGCTCACCAACCATATATGAGAACAATGTCGAGAGTACTGTTGTTGTCTTCTCAACAACTTGAAGTGTCATGGCAATCGAATAGTCAGTTTTTCTGATAAAAAAAAAAGCCTTCACAGTCAATCTGGTCATCAATAAGTAGAACGACTGTATGGTCAGCTTTGGCCGGGACATCTCTGAGGTCCACTACATGACAATGACCAAGCATCCAATGATGCTCATTGTTGTGACTTCAAATGTCAAGAAGATGCCATCAGTGTTGTTTGTGGCTGGTTACAGGCTCACTGTAGCTAACTACAGGGACATTTTGGCCACGAAAGTCCTGCCCTGGGTAAGAAAGATCATGAAGAAGGTGGACTGTATTTTTCAACAGGATTGTGCCTAAGGCCATGCAAGAGTGGTTGGGGTTGAACATAAACTTCTGGTCAAAGGACTTTTGACTGCTGCAGTCAACTCACCTCAGCTCCCTAAACTACAGTGTGTGGATGCATGTCGAGGGCAAGGCCTGCAAGGTTCACTACAGTAATGTTGATCACATGTGGACCAGCATGAGGAAGGACTTTGTTTGCAACATGTGCATGGCCTTCAGATCTCCTGGAGTGTGTGCTCACTGCTGAGGGCAGCTCCATTGATTAATGCTAATATTTAAACACATACAGTAATATCTCACTTTATAAGGACCCATTTGAGACCCCAAGCTTATGAGCTTTATTTTTCAGCTCACTTTTGTATGGTGAGCTGAAATTTCAAGCACAAGGTTCAAATTTTGAATGAAGTGCAAATGTTTCTACTACCATAACAAATGCTTCTGCGTGTTACTGAGAAATTTATGGTGATAAAAAGATTTTTCAAAGCAAACAACTCTTGACTCTCCAGGAACAAATTAACTTGTATATCGAGGCATTACTATATTTATGTGTTATAACAATAAAAACATGTCTAACTGCATCAAAATCATCACTGCATCAAGCTGTTCCTGGAAAAAGGAGGCATATAACATCATCAAACGTAGTGTGAACACCCTGTGAAAATAATAATACTTTCTAATTTTGGTGCAATGCCAGGAATTTTGAGAGAATGGGGAAGTCAATTACATCAGCTTCAGTACTCTAATGGTATTTAAGGATGAAAGCCAGGTTGACCTTGGTGGAATTTTGAACTCAGAATGTAAAGATGGATGAAATACTGCTAAGCATTTTGCCTGGCATGCTAATGATACTGCTTCACAACTACTACTACTGCTGCTACTAATAATAATAAACATGGTAGCCATACCAGTCATAATAGCAGCTTCTACATAATAAAGTGGAAGATCAGTGAATTAAGAAACTGAGGTAGAAAAACCAGGAAACAATTAACAGCATACTGAAGTCATTATGCCAAAGCAGACATAAACATGATATATCTACTCCACTCAGAAGGAGGTTGCAGCCTGACACAAATAGAGAGCTGCTATAAAATAACAACAGTCGAACTAGAAAATACTGAGAAACAAAATGTGGACAACTACTATATATAATGAAGCAACACAAAAAACAGAAAACGTGTTTCTCTGTACACAGCAAGGTGATAAAATAAAAGCAAATAAACTACATTGAAATACTGACCTCAGACGACAACATGACAGAACTTATCAAAGAGACAAAAAAGAAAAAAACATAAAAGCAGAACTACAAATCATACTAGAGAAGAAATAGAGACAAAAATCACTCCATGGCCAATACTTTGCAAGGCTTGACAGATGTGTAAGTCAGCAATGGTTCAAAAGCTCTGGACTAAAAGCAGAAATGGAAGGACTGAGTCTTACTGCACAAGACCAATGTCAAACAACAAACAACTATAAAAGCAAAATAATGAAAACAGGCCCTAACACCAAATGCAGAATGTACTACCAACACAATGCAACAGTTGACCACATCATCTCTGGCTGTCCAAATGTGAATATATATATAGACATGACTGAGTAAGTAGTTATATCCACTGGACAACATGTCAACACTACAGTATAAAAACTAACAAGAAATGGTATAAACATGTGACAAACAAAGTACATGACAACAACCAGGCCACAATCACCTGAGATATACCATTTGAAACTGACAAAGAAACATCTGCTTTCTGATAGATATTGCAGTCTCTTCCAACCAAAATATTACCCCAAAAGAAGTGGAGAAATTGTTGATGTATAAAGATCTTGAAACTGAAATATACAAGATGAGGATCATGAAGGTAACAACAATACCAGTAATAATTTAAGTATTGGATATGATGAACAAAAACATAGAAGCCATACCTAGATCCACAACACTACACACTCTCCAAAAAATGTGCTGCTAGGATCAGCCAATATCTTACACAATAAAATAATCCACAAATATAAAACACACTCTATAAAGTAAATATTCAATAAAATAAACAACTTCCACAACATATACTCTACAGGTTAGATACACAATAGAAGAACACAAAGCACATTACACACACAACAAACAATACAAACACCAATACAAGAAGAGACAGCAATCAAATCTCATAACAGAACAAACTGATACAATACAGTATTGAGAAGAGTCTGTACTCCCCCAACATCAACAAAAACAAGAACACACATTACTGCAAACCGAAAGTGTAGCAGGTGATGCAATAACAATTCAAATGTCGAATAATAATGATGATGATTAGTAGTGGGGTTGACTACTCAACCAGAGGAAAATTCTAACTAGGTGCCACTTGCAGGGTTGCACCGTTTATCTTGATATGAGGTCACTGTGTCGCATGCATATGGCATGTGCTTGGTGTACCCTTTTCAGACAGATAATCATAATGGGCATATTGGGCTTCATATATTTGTACCCCAGTATCATTCTGATGGCATGTGTTGCTCTTCACACTCAGTAATATTAATAATAATAATTAGACAAAATGCCATCTGGATATCATGTGAACATTTTGTACAGCTTGAATAGGGAGTCCGTTGACCTTTGATAGAAAAATCTCAGGCTGGTCACCAAAGGAGCAACAAAATTGTGCCAGAAAGAAGTATCAAGGGAAAATGCTGTTGACAACTTCAGGCCAATAGCCTGTCTGCCCATCATGTGGAAGCTGATAACTGGAATACTGGCAGATGAAGTGTTCAAGTTCATGGACAAGATAACATCTTACTGGAAGAGCAAAAAGGGAAAAAACATGGATGCAGAGGAATCAGATCAACTATTGACAGTGTTGGAAGACTACAAAAAGTG
Source organism: Octopus bimaculoides (assembly GCF_001194135.2). Taxonomy (NCBI): domain Eukaryota; kingdom Metazoa; phylum Mollusca; class Cephalopoda; order Octopoda; family Octopodidae; genus Octopus; species Octopus bimaculoides. The sequence continues at coordinate 112,557,260 of NC_068981.1, read as the reverse complement.
CAAAACCAATTTAGGGATAGTATGAATAGACAATTGCAAAGCATACCGTTTGGTTTCTCGTTTGTACATTAAGGACTACTTCAGGAATTCAGAACTCCACATGATATTGTGAATCTACTGAGACAAAGTGTGAATGGATGGGTCACTGAACTCAAATTGGGGATCAGCGCTTAGGCTTTGTCAAAATCAAATGTGGAATCTTTCAAGGAGATAGCTTATCAGTATTGCTTTTTATACTGTATATGATACTGTTGACTTTGATTTTGAGAAACACAAAATTTGGGAATGAGTTTCAGTCATTAAACTACGGCTATACTAGGCACTGCTTTGAAGAATTTGAATGAATTGACTCCAGTACTTATTTTTTTAAAGCCTGGTACTTATTCTTTTGGTTACTCTTGCTCAACTACTAAGTTACGAGGGATAACACCAGTTGTCAAACAGTGGTAGGGGACAAACACAGATACATACACACAAACACACACACATATATAATCTTAGGTCCTAGTATAGTATAAAGGTAAGGTATATCCAAAGAAGCACTCAACTTGAAGACTGGGCTATCAACACTGTCAGGTTCAAGATTAATGCTGGAATTTATCAAGTGTAGAAAATCCTGCTTTAGACAATGCTTACACTTTAATGTGGGTTTCCCGAAGAGTAAATTATAATTAAAATAACAAGAAAACAGAGAAATTCTTTAACGCGTCTTAAATGATTTGTTACAATTGTTTTGTACCAACTCTGCTTGCAACGCCAGTTTAAGCAAAATTTCAAAGTGAAAATTTATGTAATGTCTAAAACTGCAAACATTACATAAATTTTCACTTCGAATTTTTGCATAAACTGGCATTGCAAGCAGAGTTGGCACAAAAACAAGTATATTGAATCATTAATGATGTGTTAAAATAATTTGTTTATCTTCTTTTTATTTGGATTATATATATACTCTTTACTCTTTTACTTGTTTCAGTCATTTGACTGTGGCTATGCTGGAGCACCGCCTTTAGTCGAACAAATCGACACCAGGACTTATTCTTTGTAAGCCTAGAACTTATTCTATCGGTCTCTTTTGCTGAACTGCTAAGTTACGGGAAAGTAAACACACCAGCATCGGTTGTCAAGCGATGTTGTGGGGACAAACACAGACACACAAACACACACACACATATATATATATATACATATATATATATATATATATATATATACATATATATATATATACATATATATACATACATATG
>NC_068981.1:112549433-112550784 GCF_001194135.2 Octopus bimaculoides | reverse complement strand
ATATATATATATATATACACGATGGGCTTCTTTCAGTTTCCGTCCACCAAATCCACTCACAAGGCTTTGGTCGGCCTGAGGCTATAATAGAAGACACTTGCCCAAGGTGCCATGCAGTGGGACTGAACCTGGAACCATGTGGTTCGTAAGCAAGCTACTTGCCACACAGCCACTCCTACGCCTATATATATGTTTGTATATATTTACTACATATGTAAGAAATTCTGTCTGTTAGTGTGTTTGTGGAGTTGTTAGCTAATTCCTACACCGTTTTATTGATTTTGATGAAACTTGACATGTGAGTAGAACTCATGTCTGAAATACTCAGATTATTGAAAAAATCGACAATAGGGCCCCTGGAAGGGATCCTTATATATATCTAATATATTTTATTTTAAAAACCAAGGGAAATAACTCATTCATTTTCCTAAAATATTTGGTAACATTGAAACTGAGTATGCTTATTTCTTAGTATTTGAACTGTTAAAGCTATTTTTGCAATTTATCCAGTACAATCCTTTAACAAATAAATAGTATTTTCCTAAACAATAGATCCATTTATTTCATGAATATACCAACTCTAGTGCCTCTAAGAGTAATATTCTTGGGAATGCACAAAAGCCCTTTTCAGAGTTATTTACTTTGAATTGTTATTGTCTCATATCTGATTAGCCTATTATTACGTAACATGCTTCACGATTTTAGTATACATACCTTATTAGTATTTCTTCCTATGTTCTGTATACTCTGGGAATGCATTAAAGCCCTTTTTGGGGCTACTTTATTTGAATTCTTACTATTGGGTAACTAATTTCATGTTATTACATAACTGACTTCACAATTTGGGTATTCATAACTTATTGGGAATTCCTAAAAACAAGATCCTGTGTAAGACAGTTTGATTTTCTCTGTAAATGCACAAAAACCATTTTAAGGGCTACATATTTGTATTGTTGTTATTGGATTAGTGAAACAATTATGAGAATGGAACCAAGGGATAAGCCCAGCTTTCTCGGGAATCACCGGATAAGTCAGCTATTGTGTATATATATATATATATATAGTTTTAGGGAAAATAACCAATTTTCAAGAACTCATCGATGAAAATCCACTATCACATATAGAAAAATTAATAATTAAAAGCACAATAAATGAGTATAATATAAAGTAAAGTAAATATCATAAGATAAATATAATAAAAAGATTACACGTGTTTCATAACCAATTTTCAAATAGAAAAGAAATTTAAATCGATTAAAATCAATTGAAATTATAGAAAATAAGTTCTATTCAAAAATATAGCTACTCGTCAGATCGTAAGTAGAACAATAATTAGATATATATCTCAACC
>NC_068981.1:112532237-112547877 GCF_001194135.2 Octopus bimaculoides | reverse complement strand
TATATATATATATATATATATATATATATTAGGAAAATGTAAAAAAGCCAGAATGCTGAACTGGGAGCATAATTTAATTAAGATTTTTTCTAACCGGTTTTCATTGCGATGAAGCAAATTATCAAGAAGGAGAATGAAAATGTTTTTTTACAAAGAAGTACAAAAAAGTACAAAATGAAGAAAATAATATATAAAACAATAATATATATATTATTTCTCCACGTGCGGTTAACACAACCCCACTATTTACTGACTTATATATATATTATATATATATATGCATGATCAGTTCTTGAGAGAGATACCAAGAAACATAGACCAAATAGAAGATGGATGTGGCTACAAAAATGATCAACCTGAAACAGAGACCTTGATATGTGCAATGCAAGAACAAGCATTCAGAACAAACCACATCAAGCACAGAATTGATCATTCCACAGAATCTGACAAATGCAGAATGTATAGTGAAGCTGGAGAGACAGTGTGTCATATTTTAAGTGAATGCAACAAATTAGCCCATAGTAGATACAAGAGAAGGCATGATGATGTCACCAGAATTGTTCACTGGGAACTATGGAACAAGTTTGGATTGGAAAAGCAAGAAAATGGTGTAAAAGTAAGCCAAAAGGTGTGGTAGAAAATAGCAGAGCAAAAATACTTTGTGACTTCATGATCCAATGAAATCATAGAATTGAACACCAGAATCTTGATATTGTACTGGTAGACCCATGCTTGATCAGAGACATTGCTTGCCCTGAGAACAGGAGAGTCATCAAAAAGAACAACTGATGAGTTATGGATCTCTGAAGAAAAAAAGAAGAAAATTATGGTTGATGCAAAAGGTTTGTATTGTGCCAATAACTGTTGGTGACCCAGGTACAGTGAGCAAAGAAATTAAAAATTGGTTGGAAAAAATAGATCACATCCAGAAAACAGTATTATTTGATATTGCAAGAAGTCACTGCAAAGTTTTTGAGACTTGAAAAGAAAGTACCACCTTAATTCACAGAATGTGAATGGCTGATACATTAATGACACCTTCAGCAACAAACTGAGCAACAGTAGCAGTAGTAGCAGTAGTAGTAGTGGCAGTAGTAGTAGTAGTAGTAGTAGTAGTAGTAGTAGTAACAACAATAACAGTACTCCAATAAACTACCTAGTATAGATAGATGAACCCTAATATACTAGCTAAATCAAGTCTAGATACAACAAAGAAACCTCAATAAACTAGCTAACACTGATCTGACTACTTCGATGAACTCCAATAAACTAGCTAACATAAAGAGATATATCCTCAGAATGGATATGAAACAGAGCATTTAAAAGGAAAAATACATCACAAAGATACAAATAGTGCCCTTAGAATACCTGAAACTAATATAAATAATGAGAACATAAAACATGAAGATAGAGATAACACATGCAACAAAAACGAAGTAAATAATGAAACACAACAAACTCAAATGCTAGGACTGCTCAATGAAGATCAAAACATACCAAATCAGAACAACACAAACAAAAACAGAAATGGGAAGTTGGGTATCTTGTGGTGTCCTGGTACCTTCCAGTTACTTGATTTTTGCACTACCTGGGTTACCTCTTTTGTTATTATAGGTGCCCAGAGTTGTTCAGGTGCTGTATTTGTTGTTTTGATTAATCTTTTTTGTGGTAATTCCTTTGTTACCCACACTTCTTCACAAAATTCTTCTTCTGCTGCTGGCATTTCATTGATTTCTATTTTATTTTTACCAAGTTCTTGGTAGAATTGTTTTGTTCAAAGAAACATTAGGGTTTAGTAGTGTTGTTTGATTACTAATTTCAATAAGGACTGACATATTTTTTCTTTTTCTGGATATTAGTTTTCCATATTTATGTTTTGATACTCCAATTTGGGTAGATTTGAGGGAGTATCCACTTTTATTTGTGACCGCAGAAGTTGCTGCATATATTATACTAGCTTTTTTTCCCCAGTTTCACTCAAGTTGTCGTGATTACGTTTTTCTTACAACTGGTTTGTTTTAAAAAATAATTCCCTACTTATCGAATTCATAATTAAAAAAAAAGAGATAAAAAAAAAATCTAACGAAATCAAAATACCCTACATACAAAATGACCAAAAGCTTCAAAGTAATCAATACAGCTGAAATAATTCTATTGTGGAGTATCCAAAGTGTACCATAATCATGTAACCTTATGTTAACCTCAGGCATATCTAAAAACAAGGGTTTCTACAAAGAACAAGTTGCAATTACACAAACACTGACGTAGATTGTATTTCTTTTAGCATGAAAAAGTATGTGACATGAATAATAGTTCAACTATTGGAGATTTTTGCAGTCAATGCATTGATAGAAAGAAATTATACATTAATGCCTATTTTTGTAAGCAGTTGTATCCGTAAAAAATTTTATTTGCAAAGAGCAGAAATTGAAAGAAGATATATGAAATGGACGTGTATGTGTGTACGTGTATGTGTGCGTGGCAAATATGTGAATGAAATTAAGCTCAGACCTCTACATGGTAGCTAGACCTGGTAGAAATAGCAGCTAAATCTCCCTCAAAACACTCTACTGTCTTAATCTGACAATTCTGCCTATTATGTAGTTTAAATGAGAAACTATAACTAAAGATTAAGATTATTAACCCTACAAAGAGGTGAAAGAAGAGAGACAGCATAGCGAAAGTTTTGGCTGACTGTCATCCTGTACTCCCCTTGTTGCTAGCGAAATGGTATATGCCGGCTGTGTGGGCAACTGGTTGTTTCAATGGCAGAACAAACAGGGGAAGTGCATTAGAAGATGTTTTAATCGATTTTCTTGGTAAGTATGGGGGCTAGGAACTTATCAAGCTTGACAGCTCCTGACATTGTACAAAAGCGTGCTGAACGGTTTCGTCATCCAGCCCACATCTTGGGCATGTCAGTGGCACTGACATTCCATGCCTGGATAACTTTTTGCGAACAGGTAGAGCATTCCTGTCACACTTCCAGGCTAGGGATTTTTGGTAATTATCCAAATATCCCGGCCCGACGGTCTTATGAAACAGGTTGGCGAGTTGGTTCTCATCAAACCCCAGAGCCACTCCTAGGACGTCATCATTTTTGTACTCTACCAGCTCTCTATAGAACACTGAGGTGGTATTCCTGTTGTGGGCCTTGCCTGTTTTGTGCATAAGTGTGAATGCCTGTAGGCACTCCTTTTGCCTAAATCTCTCCATAGAGGCCGGTTGCAGGAAGAATCCCTCTAACAGCAGACTCCATACATTATCACCTTCCAGGTGGCGCCAGAGATGTCTCAACCTCAACGCATGTCTGCGCATCATTAGCCAAGGCATTCCTAATCCATCCTTTAATGGTTCCTGGCAGCAAATGGAGTTGTTCTAACTTGTTTAGTCATGAATCGAGGCATGGGACAATGGTCAGGCGGTAAGTGTTTACAGATGCAATAAACATCTGTACCACCTCCGCCATTCCTTTCAAGCACAGAGCCCTTCTGGACGAAGTCCAGACTAGTGCCTCCACCTTGTCTGCCACCTTGCTATAATTCTTCTCCGTCTGGGAGTCCGGTCCAAACCAAACTTCAAGCAACTTAACAGGACCATCTGTCCAGTGACCCACGACACTGGACGATATCAACTTGCTCCTCCAGGTGCCAAGGCGCAAGCCGATGGACTTGTCCTTGTTAACTTTGGCCCCTGCCACCACCTCGTATCCTCTGATAGCATCTTCTACACAAGGTAGCTGTGCTTCATTAGACATGATGAAGGTGATGTCATCTGCATAAGTAGAAACAGACTTACCACATCCAATTTCATTAGGGTTGCCTCCTAACTTCTCCAACTTTTGCAGCAATGGCTCAAGAGCCAACACATACAGCAGTAGAGACAAGGGACACCCTTGGTGAACTGAGCACTTGATTGAAAACGGCTCCGTCAGGTAACCGTTTATCTGGACTGTGGACTTGATGCCGCTGTACATAGTGGAGATCCACCCATGAAAGCCCGGGCCCAACCCAGCTGCTTTGAGGATCGCTGCCAGGTACCAATGGTCTACCCTATCAAATGCTTTACTTTGGTCTAAATGGACCATTGCCCCACCTTTGCAAGATAATTTACCAACCCTGTCTAAAGTGTGGGGGATAAGGTGGATCGACCTGCCTGGGATTGCACATGTCCATGCCTTTCCTACAAGTTTCTCCATGATAGCTGTAAACCTTTTCGCTAACACCTTGGCCAAAATCTTTAACTCTACATTAAGTAGAGTTATGGGCCTGTAATTGCTAATACTATCCCCCTTGCTCGGGTCTTTCTGGACCAACGTCACCACTCCCCAGCTCACAGAACTAGGAATCCTCTCATTCTGTTGCCAGTTTGTATAGATGCCTGCCAGTATATCCCTGAACAAGTCCAGCATACAACGATAAAACTCATAGGGCAGACCATCCAGCCCTGGCGACTTTTCCCCAGTGCACTCGGCCAACACCTCTTTTAGCTCCGCAGGAGTGATCGGTCCTTCACAGCACTCCGCCTCACGTGCCAAGAGTTGTGGCCCACCAGCTAGGAAGTCCTTTAAGGCCTCCCCTCGCTCAAGTGACCGCTCCCCCTGAACAAGCAGGTGAAAGACTTTCTGCATTTCCTCCTGTTCATAGATCTTGTGTCCCTGCTCGTCAGTTAAAGACTTTATAGAGGCATTTTTACCTCTCTGACTCTCCACACAATGTGCCCATCTGGCAACATTAATACCTTCTCGTTTCCCTGCACATAGCTTAGCTCTAACTCTGCAACCTTCGTTCTTGGAATTGAGGTGATGGTACAAGACTTTTCTTGCCACCAGCACTCTTGATGCAGAGCCAGATTCCACAGCCTCATCTAGGTTCTTAACTAAATCGACCTCTATTCTAGTCCTACCTAAACTTAGCTGATTGCTAAATCTAATGGACTCTGAACGGATGGCTCTTTTGAGGGCATGCCCCCATCTATTATTAATGATGGTGCCACATAATTCCCTCTGTACTAACTCCTTAATCCGGATACGAAAGGCTTCACAAGTCAAAATAGACTTGTTCATCTTCCAGTACCTGGGTCCCTGTCTATGACATTTATTTAAATGTACCTCACACATCACAAATTTGTGATCCATGTAAGGCACAATACAAAACTGTGGACAACTAAAAGTATTCTTATCTCTTTTCCTAACGAATACCTTATCTAAGTACGATCTGCGTGAGCCATCGTTGTTACTCCACATCCACTGTGGAATGCTCGGCTCATCCAGTTGGTAAAGGTCTACTAGATTAAAGCTTTCTAGTAGACCCTTGAGGCAGGGATTTCCCTTCCTATCAGTCGAGCCAACACTATCCACCCGTGCATCAAGGATAGTGTTAAAGTCTCCTAACGAATCTACTGCTTTAGACGTCACTAGAAAGTACTTCAGGTCTCAAAAACAAATCCAACTGGCCACGCTCGTTAGGAGCATAGACAGCTACCAACCTGAAGTACTGCTTATTTACATGTGTCACATCTAGGACAACCAGCCTACCTTCTGGGTCCACAAAGACAGTACTTACCTGTAAGTCCAAGCTCTTCCTGATAAAGACTGTCACGCCCCCTCCTCTTCCTCGGCTAGGAAAAATAAATTTCTCATAACCATTTAGAAGAGGTGAGAACGCTTGAGGTCTGCTCATCTTGGACTCGGTTGCAATAGCCACATCTACTCCATGTGTCCTGAGGTCATCCAGGAAATAAGCCTGTTTCCATTTCGACCCCATTCCACGCACATTCACACAACCTAACTTAATCATTGATGAAGAAAAAAGGACTTTCTCATGGTTTCGCTAGGAAGCATGGAAGTTTATGTCTGCCTGTTTCTCCCTCTCTCTCCTTGGTAGACGTAGCTGCTGGGCTTTTCACTGGTGTTGCCACGGGGCTCTGAATTGGTGTGGCTGCCGGGCTAAAAATCACTTTGCTCTCCACTACATCCTGTGTTACATCCTTTATTTCTTGGTTTTGCAAATGTTCCTGTAATGACTTGTCCTTCCACGCCTCCTCCCCTACCATTGCAAAGTGAATGTCAGACTTGTTGTCCACTGTTCTACTTTACAGTTTTATTTGGAAGTGGGCTTTTATATACCTAAAAACTCTTTCATTTTTTGCGTCGAATGAAATAAATTTTTCCTTTTTTTTTACTTTTTTATCCTGATTTATGGGGAGGAGTTTGGCAAAATATGGGACTGGGGAATTTTTTTAATGTTGTCTGTATGTAAAGATTTTTTTTTTGTTTGGGAGGGGAGTCCATGGTATTTGTTTTTTTTGGAGCTTTATCTTTATTCACTTTTTTTTCTGTTTTGTCGTTTCCTATTTTTTTCTCTGGCTTTTCTGCTTCTTTCACCGCATTTTGGGGAGGTGCTTCATTTTCTTTTTTTTCTTGGTACAAGTAGAGCCAATATGGCCCTTCTGCCCACACTTAAAGCATCTGGGCCCTACATCCCTCTACCGACACACAAATTGTATGCCCCTCCCCTACAAAAATTCTGTCGGGCAAACTTTCAAGAGTTTCGTTGGTGGCTTGAACCATCAATTGAAGCGTTTGACCTTTTCAGTTTACAGTGTCTTTTTTGGTCATCGGCAGTATATTTACTTCATTCTCCGCATCAAAATCACTGCCGCTGCCATCCACAACACTTTGTATACTCCTGGGATTTCTTCAAATACAATTTTTGCTGTTCTGCGGCCTAGATAAGTAGGCAGCAGCATAATTTCGTGCTTTTATTGAGTTCTCGTAGATATTTCCTTAGCTTTGTTGGCTGATTGGAACTGTGCTTCCAAAGTTGCACTACGTATTCCTCGGCCAATGTAGCATATTTTGTTCCACGCTGGTGCCAAGCACCTCTCAACTACCTTGTTCTTTACTTCCATTATCCTTTTTTTCTTTTACACTGTATACTTTGTATACAACTGTTCTGGCATTTATTTCCACAACTGTTTCTGGGGGCAACATTAACTTGGTTGCACTGTCACTTTTTTTAATGAAGTTTCGAAAACTGTACAATTGCTTCATTTTAAACTCCATTTCGACCTCATTACTGCAGACTGCAGCAGAAAAACTTGTCTTTTCCTCGGTATCCTTTGTAGTACAGTCATTTCCCATTGCAGGGAAATCCTTCTTGGAATTAATGTTAAATTCCAGTTTTTCATTGCTTGTCATTACTGACAAAAACAACGCCCAGTACTGGGAAAACAAAAAATAATTTTTGAAAGAAATATTCCAATAACAGTATTTAAACAGTATTTTTGGCCCCGCAAGGCAAAAACTACAGTTAACACACAGACAATAGTTCAAATTACAATACAGTAATCAACAAATTATAATAACAGAAACAACCAGAATCGAACTCACATAACAATGGTGGCAATTAAAATGACATGAAGAAAAAAGGCTTGGCTTGCTAGCCTGATTCTTTATTACAGAGGGGACATATAAAGACATGCGGGAACATAAAACATATGAAGGATGAATGTGAAATGAATATAATTACAATGCAAATGAGCCGGTCATCTCACTCCCGCTGCGAAATGAAACCATGTATTCCTTTACCATTAACTTTTACACAACCTCTAGCCTTGTTCCAAGGTGAAACTGCAACTTCCCTTTTCGCTTTTGCACTACAATTACACCCCTTTTAAACGAATGTTCAAACAGGATTTACTTATTTTCCATTTTTTTTTAAAACTAAAGTAAATCAAATGTATATCACAATATTTTTAAAAAACATTTTGGAAACCTGTTCATTCAACAATTGTAGAATTGACTTGTTTTTCCTTTTTTTCTTAAAAGTTCAAATAAATATTTTCCTCAATTACAGCCTTTACAAAATTATATCGACTTACCTCTTCTGTCTTTCACAATGTCTTTTACTCTTACAATCCTTTACATTGGGGTGTCCTGTCTCACTATAATTTTCCTTTTGTCTGTGTTTTTCATGTTGTCTCCTTTTGTTTCTATTTTCCTGCTGTTTTGTGTGTTCTTGTATATTCATCTCTAAGTCTGTGTGTTCATGAATTTGTGTGTCTGTGTATTCGTTTGACTGTAACTCTACATGTTTCATCTTTGTGTCTATGTTTTTAGGTTTCCGTAATTCTGGGTTGTCTCGTTTCTGGTCTGAATGACTCTGTACCTTTAATTCCTTTGCTGGTACTTCCACTGGTAAATTTTCTCCGTTTCTTATCATGGTTTGGGTTTTTTCTTCCATTCCATTACTCTTCTTCAAGTCCACTGTCGTCGGTGACTTTCTTCTCTCTCTTTTCCTAGGTTTTACCTCCACCAAATTCCCAGCATATTCTGTTTCTGCTTTTTTTCCCACCACTATATCTTCCTGAACACTCTCTTCCACCATCTCCACTGCTGCTCTAGGGCATTTCCTTCTCAGGTGCCCTCTTTCACCGCATCCGTAACATTTTGGGGGTCTCCCTTTCAACATTATTTCCAGTTTTTCACCATTTTGTAATTCCACAGTTTCTGCCATTTCGTCATAATATTCTGGGCTTACTGCACAGATTATTTCAATACCATATCTCCACCAATTCAATTGTTGTGCTCTGCTTACTATCCAAATCTTCAGGTCTTCACTTCCCTTCACCAGCTTTGAATTAAAAATTGCGACTATTACCCATTCTTCCCACTCTGACCCTGATGATTCTTTTGCCCAAACAGTTTGGTATCAATGTCCATTTCTCTCCCAGTATCAGCCATCTTTTCGGTTATTTTTGCCTCCTCTTCTGATGCAAAGGTTACTATTATAGTCGCATATTTCCTTCCTCTTGTAAAGAAAGTTATCCCTTCACCTATTTGTTCCTCCAAGATTTCCTATATCTCTTCCTGCAGCACATGTTTTATTCTCATATTTTCATTCGAAAACGTTCTGAATATCACTGTCTTGCTTTCCATTTTTTTATTTTCCTCCTCTGGCAGGATCATTTTTATGTTTGACCCTTCTTTTCCTATCATACCATAATATTTGGCTATCTTCTCATTCCACTCCATCCTCTTCAGCTTCAGCACACATGTGTCTATAGCATCTGGACCTCCAGTAGCTTCTGCATAACTCTTCTTTTCTTCCATTATTCACTTCTACCCAACGATGGTGGCTTCGCACAAAAATTCTCGCTTAGAATTCTTCAAAAAAGCAACAAAAAGCTTGGCTTGCTAGCTGTCGATGCTTATTCACCCTTGAAAACATAGATTTCAAGTGAAATACATTCACTGATTTCGAAAATAGAAATATTGCATTTCTAAATCTCTCACAGATTTATACAGTAGCAGCACGATAAAGTGATGTTATGTTGCCAACTTAATGTGGCAGCCCCATGAAAGGGAAGAATGCTACTACTATTTAGCCCTAGGAAACACCGTTTCCAGTTGGCCATGACACATTTTCTGTGTCCTTATGTTTTCAAAGAGGAGATAAGCACCTCCACCTAGCAAAGCCAGCATCCAGAGACTAGTTTCAGAGTCATGGCTCATCATCAGTCTGGAGTAGCATGGCTTGCTAGCTGTCGATGCTTATTCACCCTTGAAAACATATAGATATCTACCCTATCAAATGTAGTAAATACAGCGAATTTCAGTGTGAAAAACTCAATTTTTTGATAAATTTTCTGAAGTCAAAGTTAAGTGTGGTTTTCCAGAAGTGCTAGCAATAATAACAATAACATTTCTAATTTTAGAACAAAGCCAGCAATTTTGAGTGGAAGAGCTAGTTGATATCACTGACCCAATTATTTTTATTGTTATTATTATTCTATATAGATATAAGGCCAGGAATTGTTGGCAAAATTATATTGGTTATATCCATCTCAGTACATGATCAATGTTTTATGTTCTCAACTTAGACATTATATCTAATTCTATATATGTTCTCTCTTGAAGTTATAACCTACAAAGCTATATGTATATCATTACCATTTTATGTCTACTTTTTCCATGTTAGCATGGATTGGAGAAATCTACACCAGCACAACATCTTGTCATCCTTTTGTGATGCTGAACACCCTAAAATCAAGCTTCTATTCTGTCTTCGTTCATAGGCTCCTTCATTGTTCAGACCTACATGGAGGTTTCATTTTTGCTAAACCTTTGCACACTGACCTCAGTCAGACCCCATATTTTATTACTATGTAATATCACATTTCGTATACAAGCAAAATATAATTTGTTCATAACTCAGAGAAAGAAACCTATGTTGCCAACAGGTAATTTTTCTGAACATTTTTCACACTGTCCTTAAAAGGGATAATCTGGTTTCACAATGTGCATCTATCTATACATTATTGATTAGGTCACTTCCATAAAAATTGGTTCTAATGATTGCCCTGAGCAGTTGAAAGAATTTGTTTTATGGGTGTTCTTACTGCTAACTTCTTGTGCATCTGCTACATGTGAAGTTTATTTCTGTCAGCCTAAATTCCAGTGCACCTTTTTTGCACTCATTTTACACCAAGTACACAGTATAGAATTCCTTACAATACATTTTCTGAATGTCAAACATGGCCACTTTCTAGATGAAGTTGGGTTCTGTGTTCTTTCTTGCTAATACTTTTGTATAGCTAGTTTAACTTTTTCCATACTTGGAATTTGTCCTCTAATTCTTTGACCGAGAACTAGGTTTTTTGCACACAGGAGTTCCTATAGATGGCCACTTTTAAACTTGTTCCTTATAGCATGGAGAATTATAGTAAATAGGAAGATGCTGAGAACGAAGTCTTGATTGACATTTAATTGCACATTCCTTACTGAACTCATTGCTAACTGCCACCTTGCTGACAACACCTTTGTACATGACTTGTATGGTTGTCACAAATCATTCATTTATATTCTTAGTGAGTTTGATGACTACAATGTGTGATACTCTGACAAAGGCCATCTCTAGATCAATAAATTCTAGGTATAGCAGCTTGCTCTTAGCTAAGAACTTTTATTTTTCTCGCATAATGTGAAAAGGAGATACATGCAAAAATAAACATTCAAGAATTAATCCATTGTAAGTTGAAGCTGATATTTGTGTTTTTAAAAGAAAGTTCTTATCTCTTACTTATCAAAGGGATTCCAATTTTTCTTTTTCACTTCAGGTTTGGCCTCATGTTTTACACTGCATGATAATATAAAAATAATAAACATTAATAAATAAGCCAACACAAAATAATACAGAAGCTAAAATGATAATAATTTAGAAATTAAATGCTAAGTAATTATATAGAACAGAATGAAAAGGCATTCTTATATTTTTGAACTCAATCTGGACACAAAAATGAGGACATATAAAAAAAATTAAAAGTAAATATGAGTCGGAGAGTGAACTCATGCCTATCAGTTGGTAGTTTAGAATTTTAATGAGGAAAAGTCTCTTAGGTGAAGTATTGCAAGACTAAATATGTATATCTGTTTAATAGTCTGTCATGACATTAAATTGGATGAAACAACATTTGTATGAAAATGCTGTGAGTTTCAAATCAAGTGAGATGGTATAAGATGATCTGGAACTAAGAGAGAAATTTCATCAGAGCACTTTCTATGGTAATAACAATAGAAAAGACTAAGACTGGTGATATCATGTTAATGTGACAATGGTTGAAGAGTTGAAGCAAAAGAGGGACCAATCAAATGTATAAATAGCAGTTCAAAATCCTTGAAAAGCCTGCAGGGTACATAGATACATGAATTTTTCTTTGTAACCATGCTCGTTTAACTCCTTCAACCTCATCTCCACCAAAAAGAAATTAACTAAAAAAGTATACAGTCAGAACCTCTCTTAATTATAGCACAAAAGTGAACGTTGGTAAAGGCCTCTCACATGAAATATGTTCATGAGAGATATCTCTGTAAAAATACTGTTGAAGAATGAACTAATGTGTAAAAGGAAAAAAAGAATAAAACAATGATAAAAGGTGTGAAAAATTGTGTGTGGATATATTTTCTACTTACATCTAAAATGTTTGTAGTTGACTAAGTCATGTCTAGGTGGTACAAATGTTGTGGATAACATTTCAATGTTAAGAAATGTAGTAATTAAAAGACTGTAATATTGGAAATAGTGGAAATGAAATTTGAAAACCGCAGAGTATCCAGAAATAACAAGCAGTAGGCTTTCAGAAAAATCAGCATTCTTTTACCATTGTAGCAGAATTCTTTAGTTAACATAAGCATAGAGCAAATAAACACACGCACAAAGACCAATGTTCAAGTATTTATGTGTGTGTGTGTTAAAGTAGAATCTGATAAGTTCAAGGAATGCATCACACACCAATATCTTCTGGTATAGCTTCTATGACTGCTTTTGAGGCACTAACACAAGTGAAGACTATCTTGTAACACAAATACACACACACATATATACACATAGCCACCTAAACATCTAGATGCTCCATGCAAACATCCCATGTGTTCTTCATGTGGTTTTTTGAGGTGTATTCTTTCTGTTTTTTAATTCACAAAGTCATAGAACCAACTATCTGTTGAGTCATTTTGCATTCTCAGAGATTAAACATCTTACTTAAATGAAATGAAATTGTACAATCTCGTGTATGTGTGTGCGTGCATTTAACCTGGATTGGTAACTCAGGGGAGTAGGAAAATGTGTATGTACAGTTTTAATTCAATTAGCTACAGTTCTTCTATTTGAAGAC
Organism: Octopus bimaculoides; assembly: GCF_001194135.2. Taxonomy (NCBI): domain Eukaryota; kingdom Metazoa; phylum Mollusca; class Cephalopoda; order Octopoda; family Octopodidae; genus Octopus; species Octopus bimaculoides. Next base: position 112,535,202 of record NC_068981.1, on the reverse strand, counting down.
TAGATGAGTTAAAAAATTTGGTTTCTGTTACCATGAACAGAAGGGAGATTAAGGAAATGTTAGTTGCTTATCGATGGTGGAATTAATGACTGTCCTGAAATGACTGGGGAACAAAAAAATTTCACATATCCAGCAAAAATAAGTTGTAATCAGATCATCATATCATGAAATCTGTAATATAAAATATGTGGTCATGTAGGTGATGGAATACTAACATGGACAGCAATCCACATTAAAATTTGCATTCACATGAGACTGTTACAATAGAAAAAATAAACTAGAGAATTTTCATCATCAGTTCAAATGATTTTCAAATGTGAGCATAGCAACTCTTGTGGTAGTATTGTATACTGGGAATATATCAGTAGTAACAGTTGTAACCTGTTGCATGAAAGGTCTCAATATGTTACCTCAGTAATTTTTCCTCTCTAAATTATCAATTCCAAGGTGTCAGTTTGAAGACACAAGTTACTTCCCAACTTGTACCCATGCTTTATTCTCTTTCAGAGGTCCTCTACAAGCAAACCTTCTACTAATGCCTATTTTATGGCAAATTTTCACTCAAAAAGACTATATGCATTTACACTTTGGCTGAGACCACAAGCTAATTGTAAGTACAAAACAAAAACAATTTGTGTGATACTAAAACACTTTTTCTACTTTACTGTCTGTGAAGTTCATATTACACATCCAATTAAACAAGTTTAATTACTTCCATAGTTGCTGCTTTTATTACTCGGCTGATATTTAAGTTCCATACACATTTGAACTTCTAGTCTAAAGTTCATAAAGCAAGAACAAAAACAAGCAAACAATTACCTGACTTCAGTTTTGTCATTCTTGTCAATTAGGGGTCCATCAGTTTCACTCAAGGAAGAATATCTGTTAACATCTATCTGATGCTTGTCTTTTGGAAGCTGGCCAATATCTTCTGGAGTTGAAACAGTCTCTTTCATGCTTCTTAAGTTGTTAAAAAAGTTACTTAAGCCTTCATCAGCATTAATGTCTACTACTTCATTAATGATCTTTGTCTGTGGTTTTGTGATGGCATGATTTTTCTTGCGCTTTGGCCGTGCTTTGTTGATGTGTTGTAACTTCTGTGTGGGAGAAATGTCAATTTCTATGCTGCTGGTGGAAGCCAATGATGCTAAACTTGTCATAGAGTCAAAATTCAAGCTATCAAGAGATTGATTCCGGTCTGGAAAAAAAATTTTAACAAATTGAATAATATATCAGTCTTTTATTTTTTTTTTTCATTAAATGACCTTGGTTCATTTCAAATGATTTCCCATCATAACCAACCTAATTTGAGGAAAAAGATATCGAGTAATAGACTTAATTGTATTCTATGACAAAAATATTGATAGATAAAAAAAGATACACACGCACAAATACATGAACATACACTATTAAACATGGAATAATTATTCCAGTAAATATTTTCTAAATCATTCATAGTCTAATTGTTTCCTTCAATTTCAGAGAAATGAAAAATTAAGTCAACCAAGGAAAGGAATTTAAGAATTATCAGACGAAAGATTAACTAACTGAGAATAGCCCACCCGATATTATACTAACAAAACATATTTTTAGGTTTGTAGTTTACAGATAATATATGAAAAAGACTATTTTAACTAAACTATTGATTTTTTTCCTCTTTTCTTTTTATAAGTCCCAAACAAGGCAAGAAGCTGTATAGTGTAAAGGACTACAAAGGAGAAATTAAAACAAACAGAATGAATTTACTTTAGACTTGAAAGAGTTCAGGTCATAAGAAGTAGGAAAACAGTGAGATGGAAGTCTGAGGAAAAAAGATATGACCATAGAAAGACTTCCTTATTTGTAGAAGCACAACAACATTCGGATGAAAATGCTGTGAGTTTCAAATCAAGCGAGATGGCATAAGGTGGTCTGGAACAAAGAGAGAAATTTCATCAGAGCACTTCCTGTGGTAATAACAATAGAAAACATTAAGATTGATGATGTCATGTCAGTGTGACAAGGGTTGCAGAGTTGAAGCAAGAGAGGTACCAATCAAATTAGAGACTTGCTTCTGAACCAAAAATTGAAGAAAACTCAAATATCACAACTAGAGAACTTACAGAGGAGTTGGAAGTTTCTAAAAGTACAGCTCATGAACACCTAGTGAAGTTAGGATACATTTCTTGCTATAATGTATGGGTCCCTCACAAACTCTCAGAAAAGAATTTCTTGAACAGGTATTCTGTTTGTGATATGCTTTTGAAACAGAATGGAAGCATGCCCTTTTTGCAACAACTTGTGGCTGGAGATGAAAAATGGATTATGTATGAAAATGTAGTGCAAAAAAGATCTTGGAGTTTGCATAAGGATCTCCTAAAACAGTAACCAAAGATGAATATCCATGCCAAAAAAGCTATGCTTTGTGTTTGGTGGGATCATAAAGGCATTATTTATTATGAGCTTCTCCCACAAAACCAGATCATTAATTCTGATGTGTAGTGTCGTCAGCTGGCTAATTTGAACCAAAAGAAATCAAAGTAATGAAGCCAGGGACTGCCAACAGAAAAGGAGTAGTGTTCCAACAAGACAATACCCAATCATGTGTCTTTGGCTACTTGAACAAAGTTACCTGAACTTGGCTGGGATCTCTTACTCCATCCACCATATTCTCCTGATATTGCGCCATCTGACTACCACTTGTTTTTGTCTCTAAAGAACTCATTCCCAGGAAAAACATTTAAGGATTTAGATGGAGTCAAAATGCATCTAGATAACTTTTTTTCTTCAATACCAGTAAAATTTCTTGCTGATGGAATATTTAAATTGCCTGATAGATGGGCAAAGGCCATTAATAATAATGGAAATTATTTCAGTGAATAAAATTTATTGAAAGGTCAATTATTTATATTCCTTTTTGCATATAAAAAAATGTGCAGAACTTTCCAGACAATCTGCTAAAACACACACACACATATATTTATAT
>NC_068981.1:112531163-112532086 GCF_001194135.2 Octopus bimaculoides | reverse complement strand
TATATATAGTACTTAATAATGGTCAGGAGAATGGAGATTTTCCACATCTAATTTTAACAAACAGTTATTTTACAGCATTCTTTCATGGACCTATATGCATTTCAACTGCACACTGTTAGCTGCATATTCTGGTGTTATTGTCAATGCAGCTTCTTCGGGGTCCATTATTTACTGCCATTCAAAGTTAAGCTGAGTGAATAGAGTATATTTTAGGAGGTGTTGGTGTTACTATAAATGGTTGTATCATTCTTGACCCAAAGTTCACCTCGGTTAGTTTGATATGTGGAGTTAGGTATAGTCTTAAAAATAGGTCAAGGTTAGGAGTTTGAGCGAGTTCATTAGTATTAATATTATCATAAAGATTATCATTCTACTCATTTAAAGGAAAATTTTATTTTTTGAGGTATGAATTTAATTTTGGTTTATTATTTGTTTTTGTTTTCACAATTGTTATTCTATTAATTTATAATTTTCTTGCTTTATTAAACATAATGCGCTTATTTGAATTTATTAAATGTGAGCTTACCATTTTAGTCATTTGGAAGAGAATTTTTATTTTTACAGGTGTTCATTTAATTTTGGCTTATTGTTTTTGTTTTCACAATTGTTATTCTAGTAATTTATAATTTTCATGCTTATTTTATACTAGCAGAAATACCCGGCGTTGCCCGGGTTAAAGAGAATAATGAAATCTAAAAACGCTGTCTAGACTACGCAACCCTCAACTGTTAGTAGCTACGATACCATATTTCTACATTAATAACTCTCCAATCCATGCCAGCATGGAACATAGATACTAAGTGGAATGCTAGAAGAAAGTTTTCAACTCATATGTATATAAAGTAAATACACGTAATTCAGAAACACGTTTTGTGTATTTTATTTCGTAACGAAACAAACAGGTACAGATTATAAACAATGAA
>NC_068981.1:112526133-112528817 GCF_001194135.2 Octopus bimaculoides | reverse complement strand
ACAGACAGACAGACAGACAGACAGACAGACAGACAGACAGACAGACAGACAGACAGACAGACAGACAGACAGACAGACACACATTCTCATTTTTATATATATAGATAATGCATTTATCTGAATTTATTAAATGTACATTTATTTGCATGAATGCATCTTAAACCGCATTCCTGTCTAGAGTTTATCAGATCACATTTTGAAGTGAAAATCTGGTATATTTCATCAACGTAAGTCACATCATTTATTCCCTCTACTATATGGTTTAGCCCAACTAATTATGTCTCAGTAAATTGAGTATATCCTTTAGCGACCTAATTAATTTACTTAAGTTCGTTTTATATTTCTTATTTTTATCTCTAAATGAAATTTCGTAGTTAGTTATCCTACGTTTTATAAAACATGAACTAACACCTATATAGAAATAGTCTATGCCTTCTGATATAATTTTACACCTGTAAACCACATTTAAAATTTTACATTGTGATTTTAACGGACATAATTTTCTTTTTGCATAATCACAGTTATTAACTCTAATAATTCTGTTCTTATCTTCTATATTGGTTCGATCATTTGTATTCTCTAATTTATTTCACCTATATTCCAGGTTATTTTCAGTATTCCCACTGTTGACATTCTGTGTACTGCACTTTCTAGCATTCTCGTCTTCTCTTTCTAGTTTAGTAATTGAGTTAGTGGTTGCTTCCCTTATATTAGTTCCTTTGTTGTAGCTATTTCTCTGGTCACTAGCTCTATCAATAAGGCTTGTCTCATTTATTCCTAATTCGCTATTTCTGTTTTGGTTAATATTAATAGTATTCTCATAGAAATTATTTAATTTGTGTACATTATGTGCAGCTATAATTTGTGCTAGGTTCCTGTTGCTGGAAAACACAAGCCTAATTTTGTGGTTATTAAATACATTAAAGTATTTACTATTTCTTGGAAAATACTTTTCCACTGCCGAATAGAATAATTTAGGAATGCTGGAAAGAATTTGCTTTCTGAAGGGAATTATATACCACTTTGTATTATCAGATATCTTTTTATTAGAGAAATTTTTGGAGTATTTATTAAAGGTATTTATCCTATTTCTCTGGTTTTCATATTTGGTCTGTTACTTATTTGTGTATTTCTGAAGGACTGGTTTACATATTTGTTACCTCCTCTACTTGGGTGCTGCCAACTAAAGTTTTTGTTACTATCAAAGTTACTTAGTAGCTTATACGGTCCCATTTTCTTAAAATCATTGCTAATCCTCACCTTATCTGGTGTTCCATGGTTATCATGATTATTGCCAATTGTCTGATCTTCCTATCTTTATCTATCCTCCCATTCCTAAGTTGGCTATTACCTGTTTTAATTCTGCTGACCTGTGTACAATGATTTCTGTTATTATTGTCCCACAAAAGAATGCTGTAAGTAACTGTTTAATAAGGCGGTGCTCCAGCATGGCCGCAGTCAACTGACTGAAACAAGTAAAAGAGTAAAAGAGAATGTGGAAAATATTTGTTCCCCTGACTATTATTAATACTATTACTTACTCTACAGAAACTATGCAGTCCTGAAAAGGACACTTGGATTTAGCGAGTGTGAATAATTACCGGAGTCAAGTAACTTATTACTAACTCGGGTATCACCAAAATTCATAGTGGTTAGTTAGCATTTAAAACCAATTCAAAGGAAATGTGGTAACCACCAGGATTATATATCCCTTTGAAAATATTTTTTGAAATATATATATACATATATACACACACACATAGGCCATCATGAAGCATGCTTTCCATGCTAGCATGGGTTGGACGATTTGACTGAGGACTGGCGAACCAGATGGCCACGCCAGGCTCCAACCTGATTTAGCAGAGTTTCTACAGCTGGATGCCCTTCCTAATGCCAACCACTCCAAGAATGTAGTGGGTGCTTTTACGTGCCACTGGCACGAAGGCCAGTCAGGCGGTACTGGCAACGGCTATGCTCAAAATGGTGTATTTTATGTGCCACCTGCACAGGACCCAGTCTGGTGGCACTGGCAATAACCTCGCTCGAATGTCTTTTCACGTGCCAGGAAGGCGACGCTGGTAACGATTACGCTCAAATGGTGCTATTTACGTTCCACTGGCATGGAAGCCAGACAGCTGCTCTGGCAACGATCACACTCGGATGGTGCTCTTAGTGCTACACTGGTACAGGTGCCATCATGATTTTACTTTCACTTACCCCAACAGGTCTTTGCAAGCCAAGCTTAGTGTCCAATGAAGGAGACATTGGCATGGGTGCCAGTCGTCAAATTTAATTCGATTTCGATTTCACTTGCCTCAACAGGTCTTTACAAGCAGAGTTTAGTGTCCATTGAAGGAAAGATACGCATAAGTGGGCTGGCTACACCCCTGGCAGAGGCCTTGGATTATGGTTTCAGTTGGCTTGCCGGGTATTCTCATGCACAGCATATTTCCAAAGGTCTGGGTCACAAGTCATTACCTCAGTGAGGCCTAATGTTCGAAGGTCGTGCTTCACCACCTCATCCCAGGTCTTCCTGGGTCTACCTCTTCCACAGGTTCCCTCAACGCCTAGGGTGTGGCACATTTTCACACAGCTATCCTCATCCATTCTCGCAAAATGACCATACCAGCACAATCGTCTCTCTTGCACACCACAACTGATGCTTCTTATATACATATATATAT
>NC_068981.1:112522222-112525643 GCF_001194135.2 Octopus bimaculoides | reverse complement strand
GTCGAGATGGTATAATTTCATGGGAGAGAGATAATTTTGCGGCTGAAGATAGCTTTACATTGTAGATTATACACATATTATGTTATGTTATATGATATTATGTTATATTATATTATACACATGTAGAGCTTGAAACACGTGTACCGCGGAATCCTTTGTAGTTTTGTTGTTATTTTTTTCTTTTGGATTTACAATTTATATATATATATATATATATATAGAGAGAGAGAGAGAGAGAGAGATACATAATATATATATATATATATATATATATAGATAGATAGATAGATAGATAGATAGATAGATAGATAGATAGATAGATAGACAGATAGATATGTATATATATATAAATTCAAATACACAACTGGAAGAGCTACTATTAGTTTCATGGTTTTATGATACTTGAATAGGTATCTTTATAAAATACACCATGTATCTTAAAGCAATCTTTCAAGCTCTGTTTATGTATTACATATATTTTAAAAACAAGGAAGCTGGACAGTAAAAAAATAAGAAAAAACATGGAAAAAATGTGAAGAAGATTGGTGCAAAAAATGGAATGACAAAAAAGAAACAAAATCAAGAAAACTAAGATCTTCTTCCTCCCTAATAGCAGAAAGTTCATTAAATACAACTGGTTTAGAACAAAATATCAGAAAATATGTCAAAGGCTGTGAGACAGCAACTCATTCCGGAAAAGGTGGTGCACTCAAATTTAATAAAAGAAACCTGTCTATGTGTCTACACGTACTAAAAATTTCAGATCTCAAATTAAGTAGTGCATTAGAATTGCTGGATCAAAGAAGAATATGAGACCTTTCTGTTACACATAAGTTGCATTTCTGAGATCCATTAACAAACATATGACTTGGATTTCTCCACTATTTTCCACTTAATGATATGTGGTGTGGTGCTGCTCTTCAAATTACATATGTGGCTAGCCAACTCAGTTATATTACTTTTATCAATGTGCCAGAAAGAAAATAACCCGATGCAATTTTTCTTTTCAATTGATTTGTCTTGGAGTGTAGCTGTAACTTCAGCTTTGTATATGACACACCTGATCAAGTGGGCAAGCTTCAGGGTCCCAACAGTTACAACTGGGAGTGGTTTCTTGGTAATTTTTGCAAGTTATAATGCTTTTCATATTGGGGCAGCAGCTGTATGATATTTTTTATTGAGCATCTGCTAAAAATTTTCCTGTATTTATGATTTAATGGAAAATGTTTATCGAAAAGAAACAGGAAATTCTTGCCTAAGTTAGTCATAACATTAAGGGAGAAAGATGAGTTGAACCGAATTATTTTCCTTGGTCAATTTATGTATCCTTTAGTATCCAGCGGTTGGATATATACTTACATATACACACATACAAACCTACGTATATATGCCTATATACACACATACATGCATTCACATATACATACATTCCCGTACATACGTATATATACCTATATTTAGGCAACTATATAAACATACATGTGCAAGAGAGACAACTGCACTGGTATGGTCATATTTTGTGTATGGATGAGGACAGCTGTGTGAAAAAGTGTCACACCCTAACAGTGGAGGGAACCTGTGGAAGAGGTAGACCTAGGAAGGCTTGGGATGAGGTGGTGAAGCATGACTTTCGAACGTTGGGCCCCACAGAGGCAATGACAAGCAACTGAGACCGTTGGAGATACACTGTGCTTGAGAAGACCAACAAGCCAAGTGAGACTGTTGCCAGTGTTGCACAACCGTTCCATTTGAGCGTACCCTTCAATCACTGGGCAATATACAGTGCTTGAGAAGACCTGTTGGGTCAAATAAAATCATTGTTGTGGTTGATGCCAGTACTGCCTGACTGGGACCTGTGCTGGTAGCACGTAAAAAGCACCATTTGAGTGTGGTCAATGCCAGTCCCATTGGACTGGCTCCCGTGCTGGTAGCATGTAAAAAGCATCATTTGAACGTGGTCGATGCCAGTCCCACCAGACTGGTTCCCATGCTGGTGGAACATAAAAAACACCATTCTTGTGTGGTCATTGCCAGTGCTGCCTAACTGGCTCCCATGCTGATGGCACGTAAAAAAGTACCATTTGGGTGTGGTTGCTGCCAGTACCACCTGTCTGGCTCCTGTACCGGTGGCACATAAAAAGCACCCACTACATTCTTGGAGTGGTTGGCATCAGGAAGAGCATCCAGCTGTAGGAACCTTGCCAGATCAGATTGGAGCCTAGTGCAGCTTCCTGGTTTGTTAGTCCTCAGTCAAACCATCCAACCCATACCAGCATGGAAAGTGGGCGTTAAATGATGATGATGATAAACATATGTGTACATATATATATATATATAAAATATATAGTTTTAGGGAAAATAACCAAGTTTCAAGAACTCATCGATGAAAATCCACTATCACATAGAAAAATTAACAATTAAAAGCACAATAAATGAGTATAATATTTTTATATATATATATATATTTATGTATGTATATGAGTTTGTTTGTGTGTGTATATTTTGTGTATATATATGTATGTGCATTTGAGTATACATATGTATATTTTTTGTGTGTATAAACTAGAGTATACATATGAGTGTATATATTTTATATTTTTATATATATGTATATATGTATGTATATGTGAATCTATATAATATGTATATTTGAGAGTATGGGAGGGTGAGTGGGAGTGTGTATTTTTATATATAATATTCTTTATTTATTTATATGTGTGTATGAGTGTATTTGTTTTTATATGTATGTTTAGGTAGGTACATGTGTGTATGTGTAGATATATATTTGTGTGTATGTGTAGATATATATTTGTGGATATATATAGTAGTTTTATTTTTATTGGTAGGTTAATATTTTAGGAAGTTTAAGGTTTTATATTACAATGACACTACGTTTTTATAAGACTAAATCAATAATAGTATTTTAGCCTATTTCATAATATTATATTATTTAATTTACGACTCTTAGTCTTATTATTAATTTATTATATATTAGAATTTAAATTTTATTAATATGTTTTATAAGATAGCTATAGTTTTTTGTTCTTTTTTTGTTGTTAGTTATATAAATTTTTAAATTTTCATTCATTTTTTTAAGTATTATTATTTCATTCATGTTTTCGTATTCTATTCTCTATTTTAACGTAGTATTTTCGCGCGACCTCTTGCTTAAAACGCTATAGCTATTAGATAACGTCTTAGTTTCAGTTTGAATTACGGAGAAATATGGATAAGTACTGTTTTTACTTTGCTAAAGATTTTCTACTATTTGAAAATAATATGTATTCTTGTTTTTTATATTATTCATTTGGTTCTTTATAGATTATTTCTAATAGATAACTTATTTAACACTTAATTATTTATAAGTTATAGTTTCATTTCTACATAATAATAGAACTTCGATTTGAATAGTGTTGTTATA
>NC_068981.1:112510308-112520550 GCF_001194135.2 Octopus bimaculoides | reverse complement strand
ATATATATATATATATATATATATATATATACATATACACACATACACATGCACTTGCGTGTAGATACAAATACACACATGTACACATATGAATATATACCTACAAATACACTCGTGCAGATATGAGTATGTACCCATATGCACACATGCATAAATACAATATATACGGTGGAGGGAAATAAATATTCGTACATGTCAAAATTCTTTATTTATTTAATTTCTAATGAACATAAATGGGATATACTAATACTATTTTTGTATACACATGCATAAACTAAGAATATGCAAAAGAAACTAATAAATTATAGTAACTAATGAATTTATATAGAATTATAAATATTTAGGGGTGAAAAAAGTATTCGTACAGAATATATTTATGAGTTTCTATGCCACAAAATACTGTTAATTAATTTTTTTTTTTCCCAGAACTTTCTCATTTGTTCCAATAATCTTATCAGTCGTCATTTTTAAGTGTCAAAATGCTAGCTTCTTCATTCAGCACTGAGACAACATAAAGTAGTGTCGTAATAATGGCGAAAAGTAAAGAACTCACAAATTCAGTTAAAAACTTAATTATTGAACAGTGGAAAGCAGGTAAAAGTTATAGGAAAATATCACAGACCCTTTGTATTCCATTTTCTACCATATCTTCATTTACTCAAAGATATAAAAAATCGGGAACTGTTGAAAATAGAAAAAGATCCAGTGCACCAAGCAAGATTTCCCTAGATCTTTAAGAAAATGAAGCGAAGAATCGAAAAAAATGCAATGATCACCAGAAAGGAGTTGCAAGAAGATTTGTTAGCTTCAGGGACTCTGCTGTTGACTAAAAGGCATAGAGATGCCCATTTAAAATTTGTTTATGAACATAAAGATAAATCTGATACATTCTGGGAAAATGTTCTATGGATAGACGAGTCGAAAACTGAATTGCTTGGATGAAATTCGCGTAGTGGCTGTGTGGTAAGTAGCTTTTTTACCAACCACATGGTTCCGGGTTCATTCCCACTGCATGGGACCTTGGGTAAGTGTCTTCTACTATAGCCTCGGGCCGACCAAAGCCTTGTGAGTGGATTTGGTAGACAGAAACTGAAAGAAGACTGTCGTATATATGTATATATATATGTATATGTGTGTATATGTTTGTGTGTCTGTGTTTGTCCCCCCACCATGGTTGTCAACCGATGGTGGCGTGTTTAGGTCCCCGTAACTTAGCGGTTCAGCAAAAGAGACCGATAGAATAAGTACTAGGCTTCCAAAAAAGAATAAGTCCTGGGGTCGATTTGCTCGACTAAAGGCGGTGCTCCAGTATGGCCGCAGTCAAATGACTGAAACAAGTAAAAGAGTAAAAGAGTAGCCATGTTTGGAGGAAAGACGGTACTGCCTATTCGCTGAAAAACACAATTCCTACTGTAAAGTTTGGAGGTGGCAACATCATGGTGTGGGGGTGTTTCTCTGCAAATGGCACTGGTAATTTACATGTAATAAATGGTAGAATGAATACAGAGATGTACCAAAATATTTTGAACAATAATTTATGGGACTCTGTAGAAAAGTTCCAGCTTTGTGAAGGGCGGGTTTTACAACAGGATAATGACCCTAAGCACACAACGAAGTCTACCAAAAAATGGATTGTCAATCACAATATAAAATTATTAGAATGGCCAAGCCAGTCACCTGACTTGAACCCCATTGAAAATTTGTGGCGTTATTTGAAAATTAAAATTCATTCAAGAGCCCCTACGTGTATTCCAGATTTGAAGAAAATTTGTCAATAAAAATGGTAAAAAATTCCTAAAGAAACATGCGAGTCAATGATTAAGAACTACAAGAAGAGATTGGTTGAAGTGGAACTGAATAATGGTTATGCTACGAAGTATTAAATCAGAATTATCAGTTCTGTATGAATATTTTTTTCACCCCTAAATATTTATAATTGTATATAAATTCATTAATTACTTATAATTTATTAGTTTCTTTTGCATATTCTTAGTTTATGCATGTATGCAAATATAGTGTTGGTATATCCCATTTATGTTCATTAGAAATTAAATAAATAAAGGATTTTGACATGTACGAATATTTATTTCCCCCCACTGTATATATATATATATATATATATATACACACACAAGAAAGTAGATACTTTCATGAACTGTACACATGTGGGTTGACAACCATGCATATAAATAAGGAGACAAGCACAATCTGACTGGGAATTTACAGAATCATTATTAGTTATTATTCGCAATACTAATATTTGACAGTGCTGGGTCTAGAGATTACATTTGTATGTGTGTGTGTGTGTATATATATATATATATATATATATCGAGAGAGAGATAGAAAGAAAGAGAGAGAGGGATACAGCCAGACAAACATACTTATATATATAGAGAAAAAAATATACATATACCGCCATGAATGGACACTTAGGTAGGGTGGAAAAAAGGGGAGGGGGAAACTCCCTGAAATAATAATTATTTCACAGTGCTTAATCTTGAAAATGCATATTTGGCACAGTGGGGACATCTTGACATTTTCTCAGCATGCTTGTTTACCAAGTTCTCATTACTCAGCAGGATGCATTCTCCTGCTGAGTAATGAGAACTTAGTAAACAAGCACAGAGTGAAAATTCACAACTGTATAGAGAGAAAATATGGGCATAAGAGGAATTAAATGTGGTATGCGGAAGAGTAGACTACATTCGTTTGGACATGTGATGTGCATGAATAAAGACAACTGTATAAAGAAGTGCCAGAAGCTGAAAATAGACAGTACTTGTAGGAGAGGGAGACACAGGAAAACAAGGGATGAAGTGGTGAGGACTGATCTCGGGATGTTAGGGCTCATGGAGGAAATGACAATGGACTGAGATGTCTGGCGCTATAAGGTTCTAGAGAAGACCCACCCACATTGGCGAACCTGAGTGTTAGAAGTGCTGTCATACTCACATGTAACAATAAAGTTTTCACAAACCCTACCCTTAGAATCCAAACTACATCTTTTTCTCTTCCTCACATTTTCTCTTCATACACTATGATTATTTCTCACTCTCCATCCTCTCCTGCTCACTGTATTGCTGATTCCTCCATCCCCATCATTATGCCCAGGTTCTCACCAGTCACTGCAATCCCCACCCCCATTCCCTACTTGCACCTTCTTGGCAATATCTGGCCACATATATTATGACCCTGTACCATGAGGGCATGCTCTGGCAATTGCCACCATTTATCTCTTTTTTCCTTACTCTATCATTCCATCTATGCTCTGAACCTCATTCCTTCTGGGTATACCCTGGAACTTCACCATCCTCTCTCTCCTGCTCTCTTTTGCACTCTTGTTGTCTCCCACACTCTTTCTCTCTTTCCCTTGCTCTTCCCTCTGGCTAGGGTGACTACGTATCTCCTCTACAGCAGCACACCTGTTTCTGCCCTCATTCTTGATCACTCTCTCTCTCTCCTACTTTTGCTCTTCCCTCTGGCTAGGTAACCAAATATCTCCTTTACAGCAGCACACCTGTTTCTGTTCTCTTTCTTGTTACTTCTCTCTCTTTCCCTCAATCTCTCCCTCTCCTTCTCTTTCTCTCTGGCAAGGTAACGATGTACTTCCTTTATAACAAGACATGTTTCTGCCTCTCTGTCATACTCTAATCTTTTATCATCTGACATAAGATCACCTCCTCCAATGCCCAAAGTTCCTTATTTTGCAAGTTACTAGGTGACCCTGCTGATGCTGGTGCCATGTAAAAAGCATCTAGTCCACACTGTGAAGTGGTTAGCATTGGGAAGAGCATCCAACTGTAAAGACCATATAAAACTGACTTCGCCTGTGCTGGTGCCACATATAAAGCACTCAGTCCACTCTACAGGGTGGTTGGTGTTAGGAAGGGCTCCAGCTGTAAAAACCATGCCAAAACAGACACAGTAACCTGGTGTAGTCTTCTACCTGGCCGGCTCCAGTCAAATAGTCCAACCCATGCCAGCATGGAAGACTGGTGATGATGATGATATATATCTCAAGCTGATAGACAAGCCCGCTTGAAGAAACATGAGACACCAGGGCAGAAATGATGGAGTTTGGAGTCTCAAGCTGATAGAAAAGCTTGCTTAAGAGGACAGGTGTTAACAGAACAACTTCTAAGTAATAGATTTAGAAATGCCTGCTCCAGAGAACAGTAGACATCAGAGCAGCAACATGTTGAAATTTAGACCTTTTTCTCATGAGGAGTGGTTGCTAGCAGCCTTTAACTATAATCTGACATATGGGTATTATGGCAAATGCCTTATGAATACAACTGAATACAGTACAGACTGGAGTGAAAGCAGGGAGACCACTAGTGTGTGTGTGTATATATATATATATATATATATATATATATATATATATATATATATATATATATATATATATATATATACACACACACACACACACACATGTATATACATATATTTAGTATATCTTGTGTGTACAGAAAGATGTATGACTGCTATTACTGAGTTTAAAGTTTCACACAGATTATCATCATCTACTCTGCTTCCGAAATAGTGCTTGGGTTACAATTATATGTACTAGTATTACAGGTTATAATATAGAGAATATGTAGGAGAAATTATGATAAAAGCCAGATTATATCATTTGTTACCTATGTTTGTTTCACCATTATGTTTGTCTGGGACTACAGCAATGGATGTTCCAAATGCAATTGGATGCTTAACCACTATGGAACATCAGAACACATTGCATTATGTTAAATGATCAAAAGTAATATTTTTACAGCTTTTAGCAACTGGCTTTATTTCACGCTGTATTTATAGCAATGACAGAATCAAACTCTGGAGGAATAAAATGCAAAGTTAACATGAAGAACTTCAAAGTATAATAAAATATTTTAAAGTAAATACAGTACTGGAAAAGAGTAATAAAAAGAACTGAATATTTACTCGACTTTAGATCTTCCAAGCTTTCCAATGTATCAAAAGTATCAACTGTAAATATAAGAAAACAATTTAAAGTAATAAAAATGAAATTGTGTCAATGATCTGATATTGGTGTTAATTCTGACTGATACTAAGAAAAAAAATATCTTCTCAGAATATGAATGACAGAGAAACTAAGTGAAGTCAAATATATTCTTTATACAATTACTAATCTTTAACATCAATATTGATCCAGACTAAGTTTATTACACACTATTCTCACTCTTCATACTTGAGAATATATTAATTCCTTGTTATTAACTCATTGTTATTTTTGGCCATAGCATGTCCCATGCAATAAAATTAACACATGGTTTCTTTCATTACGAAAGAGTAAAGCTATTACAATCTCAAAATTTACATTTTATTTGATGACAATTACACAGGAGATCATTTTACTCCAGCACCATAAAGAAGGGGGAAAATTTCACTGATATCTAAGGTACTTTTAGGTAAGAATCTTGCGTTTTGTTTTGGTTATCTATTTACATATTTTCATCAAGCATTTAATCAACAAAAAAGCAATTAGCTTCCATTTGAGAAATATTTTACCACTTTTCTTTCAATTACAGTGAAAGATTTGTCTTTTGTAGCTCAACAATCTTATCTCATAGGTAGTTTATTATTGCATATTTGTATGTGGTTGATAGGGCACCAGGCAACTAACAAAAGTGGTAGTGGTATATACTCTTTCATCAGCACTGTGATGTCTCTTTAACCAAGAGATTTTACTCCCAAATGACCAAGCCCACCTGACTGGAAAACAAATATTGGGAAGCCACTACATTTAAACAACAATGCAACTGACAAAATTAGAAGTATTTTTTAAGTTTCAAGTGATGAGTTAACTTCTTGTAGACATGGTCAGAAGACAGGCTGAATTCCATTGGTCAGGTCCATAAATTAACAGGCTTGATCACACAGAGATGAAATGTCAAGTAATATACTTGAACGGCTGAAAACTAATATGCAAAGGTAATAGAAAAATTTGTTAGGCGTTGCTGTGCCAACTTCCACCAGTATCTCTGCCACCATTACTTTGTCCATCTCCCTTCATCAGCATAGTTTTTATGTCTGCTTCTCCCAAGTTGGCATAGTCTTCTATGGTCAGATACCTTTCCCCTTACTTTTCTTAAGTAAGATACTTTATTCTGCTTGTCTTCATATGTTGAACTGCCATGCTGAGGGACATGAAGTGGGACACAAAGAAAAGTCACTACTACTTAAACAGCATTAATGTAAAGACATGTGGGAACAAACACACATGCATGTGTATATATACATATATTTAGAATGGGCTTCCTTTTGGTTTATGGCCACTAAATTTCACTCACAAAGTATTGGTCAATCTGAGGCGAGGCTACAGTAAAAAACAGTTATCCAAGGAACAACACAGTGGGACCAAACCTGAAACTACTTTATAACCAATCTTGCAAAATGAAAACTTTTTATCATGTTTTAGGCACATAGAATAATTCCCTGCAGAAACCTCATTATCTATAGAGTACTAGTGAACTGTATCCTCATGTAGTACCTATTTACAGCAAAGTGGATGTCATTAAATTCGTTGAATATTTTGATAAGGGATATCCCACAGAACAAATTACCAACTTTTAGCTTATAGTCATCTTTGACAATCATCATTAATTGTCTGATAAACAATGGAAATATTATAACAACAACAATAATAATAACACATTCTAGTACAGACACAAGGCCTGAAATTTTGGAGGAGAGGCTAGTAGATTCTATCAAGCACAGTGCTCAAATGGTGTTTACTTTATTAACTCTGAAAGGATGGAAACACGAAGTTGACTTTAGCAGAATTTGAGCTCAGAATGTAAAGAGCAAGAAGAAAAACATTTTATCTGGTATGGTAATGATTCTACCAACTTGAATAATAATAATAATAATAATAATAATAATAATAATAATAATAATAATAATAATAATAATACAGCAAACAAATAAAGAAATCATGCGTTAATGGATATTGTTTGAAAATGTTGAAAATAAACAAATAAACAAGAGATAAAGCCATCATGCATATTAAAAAAGTTTAAGCTTCAGAAAGGAAAGCACAATAATAAAGGAATAGATTTACATCTTGAAAAAAGATATGCACTAACATATAGGCAGCATAACAAAGGCCATTTCCATTTTCAAAGACAAAAAGGCTTGGAAATTTTAGAAACAAACATGCATGTAACAAAACAAAAGAATGTTAGAGGCAAATAAAATACATATTTTATTTGATAAACAATTCCATTTAGTATATTAATAAATTATCAAATAGAATGTGAATTTTCTCAATCACATTTTTCTAAGACGAGAAACTACAGTCAGGAATCAAAATTCTATTTATAAACTGAACTTAAAATATGCTTACATTTAACAACTCTCTCCTTCTCTTGTCCTCTAATCTCATATATATATACATGTGCATGTGTGTGTGTGTATATATATATATATATATATATATATATATATATAGAGAGAGAGAGAGAGAGAGAGAGAGAGAATTCATAAAAAAACAAAAGACGAAGACAGGTGGTGTAGACAACAAACAGATGTATTAGTTTAATGCTTGGGAAGTGAAAAAGTCTTTAACATTTCGAGCCTATGCTCTTCCACAGAAAGGAACACAGAAAGAAACAGGGAGAGAAAATAAAGAATGTGTAGTGGCTAGTGATCTATGTAGAAGGTTGAAAAGTAACACACGAGTTGATATATATATATATATATATGGAAAAGGTAGAAAATGCTAAAATAATTTTATCATGAAATACATTTTGTAATGGTTAGTACTGCTTTCAGTCTTTTTGACTTTTTTTTTTTTACCTAAGAGTAAAACAAAAGTGGATATTAATTAAGAAGAAAAACAATTAAATTGAAGAAAAAATTAAATGAATTGTATTGTAAATATTTCCATAGTCTTCAAATAGGTAGGACATTTTCCCTTTTTTCTGTCTCTCTCTTTTCCTTTGTGAAGGCTCAGTAGGTAGTAGCAAATCTGAAAATATAGTGTTTATGGGTGCAAATAAATATTTGATTCAGAAGTTCAATGGTTTAAGAAGCAGCAGCCAAGGAAGAAGAAGGAAAAAAAAAAATAGAGAAGGGGAAGAAGATGAAGACGAAAGAAAAAGATGGGAGTGGTATGACCTAGTAGTAGAGTCTGTCCATGGAATCTGCTTTAGTGGTCAAATGACCTAAAAGTGACCTGTTGTGGTTGTAGCAGTAGTGGTAGGAACTGTTCGAAATAAATTCATGGGTAGTGACTGTTCTTAATCTATCTATCATTTTTAATATTTGCGTGGGTATTATTTTAAGATCATAGAAATCACTCTTTATCGCAAGTACTAGAAAAATACAGAAACCCATTCTCCCTTTACATAGAAAATAACTGGAACAGATATCTAGATGACTGCTTCATTCTTTTGCATAAAAGTATAGAAAGACTTAAAGAATTTCAATCACTTCTAAATGGACTTGACATAAACTTTCAGTTTACGATGGAATATAGCTATCAGCAATTTCCATTCCTCAACATCCTCATTAAAGAATCCAACAGAACTCCAAGCAATATTTACCATTCAACTCATGCAACACCAGACACATTAGAATGAATATCCCTTTCAACTTGGCAAAAGGAATTGCGCTATAGTATCTAATACAAGCACAAGGGACACATGGCTACATGAAATAAAGGATACACTCATCAGCAAGAATTACCTACCATCATTAATTGATATAGGTTTTCAATGTGCCCTACAATTCAACATCCATGAACTCAGACATCCCAAACTAAAGAATGAATTACAACCAAAAGCTCTACCAAACATATCCACACACAACCCACTAAACAATGAGGCCTTCGATGCCATCCTCCAGAATATTCCTTTACTAAAAAGGGACCATAGAATGAATCAAATTCTCCAAAGAGCAAAAGACAACTCAATGAAAAGTATTCTAACCCAAGCCCAAGTACAGTCAACAAGATCGAAACCAACAATAAAAATATGCGGAAGACCTAACTGTGCATCAACCTAATTAAGGGATTGGAGTTCTTCAAACAAGGTCAACATTTTACAGAGAAAAACAACTTTACATGTGCTTCTGAAAACCTGATATATGTGTTAACTTGCACAGGGTGTTGAGAGCAATACATTGGTCAAACTAAAAACAGTCTACACCAGATGATGACCATACATAGTTCCTAAATGAAAATATGGGAATACAGAAAAATAGCATTAAATGAACATATCAACATTTGCACCACTGATGAACAACCCAGCTTTAGAATTTTCCCCCTCTATAAATTTAGGGAGACTGCAATCTATAATCAGCACATTAGCAAAGAATCATATTTTATTGCGAAATATAAATCTCTTTTCAATGCTTCCACCCAGATGACATTACTATAAGGATTTTAGAATAATACTCACACAAATATTAAAAACGATAGATATGTTAAGAACAGTCACTACCCATGAATTTATTTAGAACAGTTCCTACTACTACTGCTACAACAGGTCACTTGACCAGTAAAGCAGATTCCATGGACAGCCTCTACTATTGGGTTATACCACTCCCATCTTTTTCTTCCTCTTCTCTTCTTCTTTGTCTTCTCCCCCTCCTTCTTCTTCGCCTTCTCCTTCCTCAGCTGCTGCTGCTTAAACCATCAAACTGCAGAACCAAATATTTATCTGCACTCCTAAACACTATTTTTTCACGTCTGCTACTACCTACTGAGCCTTCACAAAGGAAAAGAGAGAGAGAGACAGAAAAAAGGGAAAACATCTTACATATTTGAAGACTATGGAAATATTTACAAAACATTTAATTTAATTTTTTTCTTCGATTTAATTATTTTTCTTCTTAATTAATATCCACATTTGTTTTACTCTTAGTTGAAAAAAGTTGAAAAGACCGAAAGCAGTACTAACCATTACAAAATGTATTTCATGATAAAATTATTTTAGCATTTTCTACCTAGTCTTATTTTCCATATGTGTGTGTGCGTGTGTGTGTATGTGTATGTATCATCATCATCATCATCGTTTAACGTCCGCTTTCCATGCTAGCATGGGTTGGACAATTTGACTGAGGACTGGTGAAACCGGATGGCAACACCAGGCTCCAGTCTGATTTGGCAGAGTTTCTACAGCTGGATGCCCTTCCTAACACCAACCACTCAGAGAGTGTAGTGGGTGCTTTTACGTGTCACCCGCACGAAAACGGCCACGCTCGAAATGGTGT
>NC_068981.1:112505854-112508714 GCF_001194135.2 Octopus bimaculoides | reverse complement strand
TAATTAGTTGGGCTATGACCCTCTCTGTAACTTTCATAACCTGATCTAACAGCTTGATGCCTCTGTAATTATTTGTATCTAAAGCGTCACCTTTACCTTTGTAGCAGTTGACTATGATGCTGCTACAGTCATTGGGTATGACTCCTTCGTGTATCACCTGGTTCATAATACGGGTGACTAGGCTATAGCCAACACTGCCAGATATTTTGAGCATCTCTGCAGTGATTCCTGATGGGCCGGGGGCTTTCCCGGTCTTCATACTCTTAATTGCTTTATCTACCCTGGTACTATCAACTCGGATAGCTGGTCCATCTATTGGGTCGACATATGGCAGGCTCTCTTTCTCCCATTCATTCTCTTTATATGTTTCAAACATGCAGAAAACAATAGATAGAGATAGTAAAGATTATTTGCCAACATAATGTGGCAGTCCCAGTTGGGATGAATGTTACTATTATTTAGACTAAGGAAACATCATCTTCAGCTGGTTATATGGCACACTATTTGTGTCCTTATATTTTTGAACTGGGGAGTTTAGCATTCCCACTCAGCACAAAGCAATATCTGTGGACCGTGGTTTTGGGGCTATTTCCCTTCTTCGGCACAGAATAACTGCTCAGCTAGAGATGGCACTGCTAAATTCCTGTTCAAATATATATATATATAATTTTCAAAGTGACACCACAGTCACTGATCTAATAAATAGAAACATTATTATTTCTAAATCTCTCAATGAGAGACATTTAGTAACAGTACTCTAAAGTAAAGATTATTTGCTAACATAATATGGCAGTCCCAGTTGAGATGAATGTTACTGTTATTTAGCCCCAGGAAACATTGTTTCAAGCTGACACTCTATCTGTTCCAACCGGGACTGCCACATTACAAAGAAAAGAGAGTTGGGGTAAGGATGCCACCCTGTTTGATATCATTCTCTACAGGAATGGGTCCTGCCATGCCACCACCAACATTGATCCAAGCTTCCATCCCATCATGAAATGATTTGATTAAATATATTTATAAAAATATGCATATACATGAGCTTCTTTCAGTTTCCGTCTACCAAATCAATTCACAAGGCTTTGGTCAGCCTGAAGCTATAGTAGAAGACACTTGCCCAAGGTGCCATGAAGTGGGACTAAACCCAGAACCATGTGGTAAGGAAGCAAGCTTCTTACCATATAGTTATGCCTGTGCCTGTATATATATATAAATATATATAAATAAGCCCTTTTCATCTATGTGGTACCTTAATTTTCACACTGATTGCTGTTATTATTTCATGCATAACCTGTCCAGCTAAGCTGAGAAACTTTTCCCTTGTCTCAATCACACATCATTCATCTATTTTGTGTTTCTACGTTATAAAATACTAACCTGCTGTAATTTAATTTAAACTAACTTTCATAATTCATAATTCTTGATGCTCTTTGCTTGCTTTAACTTTTACAATATTCCCTCCTTGATTCACACTCCACATCTTTCCTTATTTTGTGATGATTTCTCCAGCAATCAAGTTTGTATCTCTGTCCTTCCCGTTTCTATCTGCCTTGGCTGCTATTTCTTGTGGTCACGTTACCCCATGTCTTTCTTTATTTTGCAGTGATTTCTCTGGCAGTCAACTCTCTCTGTCCTTCCCATTTCTATCAATCTTGGCTGCTATTTCTTGCAATCAATTTATCCCATGTCTTTCCTTATTTTGTGATAATTTCTCCAGCGGTCAAGGCTCTCTCTTTGTCCATCCCGTTTCAACCTGTCTTGGCTGCTATTTCATGCAGTCAAGTTTTCCTCTTTATTTATTCATGATGCACCCACCCAATCCTATACCAGAAATTTCTTCATGGCTTTGCCTTCACACCATCACCAGAACCAAAAGTCTCTCATAGTTCCCCTACCACCACCAATAATCTCATCCACTTTATTGCTTTACTTATTTAGTAAATTAACAAATCACCTACTCCTTTCTCTCTACTTAATTAAAGAGCTATCAAACTGCTGGACCAGGTGATGAAAGTTGCTAAAAGGGTCATAGCTCAATTAATTAGGAAAAAAGTTAACATAGATCCATTATTTACAAATGCAATATCCCTGCATATCTCACATCTATTTTCATTCCTCCATTTCACTCTCTATTTCGCATCTTATCTAAATTAACTATTGCTTAACCATTTTCTCACACTGCCTCCAATGAAGGGATATAATAGATATCCTGGAAACAGCTGTAAGACCTTCTATTTATAAATGTTCTAAAATTTTCACAGCCTTTGTTTTTTTTATCTCATTCTGAAAACAAAAACAAAAATTTAATCTGTACACATGCTGATATATGACCTACATTGGACTCCTTATTTGCATAATCACTGAACCTGGAGCTTAACTATGGTCTATCCATAGCACTTACTCAACATTACCTGACACCTTTGTGTCTTACTGACACCATTACCTCTCATAACCCATAAATATATTATATATATATATATATATATATATATTTACTTAGAGAATGGAGTAACAAATACAAGAAAAAGCATTTTCGTTGGACTAGATAGCCGTTGTTTTATTATGTGGAACTTGTGAAATGAGTCAGTGTGGAGGTTTAGGTTATGTTATGAGTCATTTTGTATATTATGTCATAGTCACTTACGTACGTTTTGATGCAGCCAGTAGTTTGGCCGATCTCTTCAGAGTGTTAAAGGGTATATTCAAAGTTTGTGGTGTGCGAAATGTAGGAGAAGTAATTATTGGGTGTAATATATGTGGTGGTGTGATAGTGGTGATAGGTAAACAGAGCCTTACATTTTAGTTGTTGCGTTGGTCTTCTTTTAAGGGGATATAGGGTGGGTGCTATTTAAGAACATTG
>NC_068981.1:112503780-112505433 GCF_001194135.2 Octopus bimaculoides | reverse complement strand
ACTAGATTCATATCTCCTGTTTAATAATTCGTTCTTAGCTGTTAGGATTTCGAGGCACTCTGTTACACAGAGATTGCACCGTCTGTTAGTTGGGTTATAGGAATTAGCTACTTTTAGTATGTGCCACTTTAGTTTATATTCTATCTTATTGTCGTTTAGTTCCCAGATATACCTACTAAGCCCTGTAGAATTTGCCTTATTTCTGTTTTTAAAACTCGCTAGGTGCTCATTATATCTTAAACGTATTTGGTTACTCGTTCCCCCAATATAAGATTTAGTGTGGCTATTTGTTTGTACATCACATTGGTAAACTATATTATCTGTCTTGCACCTATTGGAGAAATTGCATTTGTTACTATCTCTACAGCCACATAGGTTATGGGGGGTGTCTATGTATGTGTGTTGTTGTGTGGCGCTATTGTTTTTTCGGTGTGCATCCCTCCTAGTAAGGGGTGTTGGCCTAGGGTTGGATTTATTCCTATTGTTTAGAGGGTTGTTGATTTGTAGGTAGTAGTAGTAGTAGTAGTTGAAGATGGAGGTGGTGTTAAAGTTAACCCTTGACCAAATAGATCAAATTAAGGAGAGGATGGGATGGATAGGTACATAGAGGCATTAAAAGATGGCTATTAAGATAGAATCTGACCGTGTCTAGGGGGATTATGCTTTAAGATTTTGATAAATGTTTTACTTTGTAAAGGCTTTACTGTATCACTATCCTCATAACCCCAAGTATAACTATATTTTTAATAAATAAGGCTAAATTCTCCTACTGTACAACACCAAATCTTGTGGATATTATAGAATACTTGAATGTCTGTAAAAGGAATAAATATAACAAAAGTTAAACATATGAAAAACTAAACTCTCTTGCTTACCTTACTAATCAATTGAAAACAATAATACAGAATCCAAAACATATGTTCGGAATTCAAGCACAAACATCTTTCACAACAGTCATCAAATTGTTAGTAACAAAATAACAATAGAAAATAGTGCTTGTAATTTTCACCCAGGTTTCAGCAGTCACTGCATTTCTTCCAAAAGCTCCTTTTGCATTCACGTGAAATGCCTAATCATGCACCCTGGGCAATCCACTACCATCCATTTTACATACATACATACACACACACACACAAACAATCCTCTACCATCACACACACATGCATGCAACACAAATTCAAAGAAACAAATGTGGCCTCTATAATGGACTCAGTCAATAGTCATTGGAAAGGTTGCAAGAAGCAATGAAAGAGCTTTGACAAGCAACAACAAAACAATTGGATATTTAATAAATGAGTGGAATTGAATCAGTGTGTGTTCATAAGTTATGGAGAAAGAGCGACTATGAAAGTCTTTTTTTATACAGTAATAACTATATAATAATATATCATAATAATAACATATATACTCTGATTAAAGAGACATTATCTAAATATTATATGTAGTACTAGACAGTTAAGTATCTTTACATAAAATTTGACTGAAATTTATGGGCGAGCGTCTGGCTCAATCAGATGTTAATGGAGCCATGTTAGCATTAATATGTTGGTTTAATTTTATCCTGGGTAATCTCATCATTTTTCAGTCAATTGTTTAGATAATGTTGCTTTAATTGGAGTATATATATATATATATATATATATATATATATAT
>NC_068981.1:112498948-112499689 GCF_001194135.2 Octopus bimaculoides | reverse complement strand
TTCCCTAGCCCCCATACTTACCGAGAAAATCAATTAAAACATTTTCTAATGAAATTCTTGTTTGTTCCACCATTAAAACAACCAGTTGCTCACACAGTTGGCATATACCATTTTGCTAGCAACAAGGGGAGTACAGGATGACAGTCAGCCAAAACTTTCGCTATGCTGTCTGTTCTTTCACCTCTTTGTGGGGTTGATAATCTTAATCCTTAGTTACTGTTTCTCATTCAAACTACATAATAGGCAGAATTGTCAGATTAAGACAGTAGGGTGTTTTGAGGGAGATTTGGCTGCTATTTCTATCAGGTTTAGCTACCCTGTAGAGGTCTAAATCTAATTTTCATTCACATAATTGCATTTCAAAAATTTAACATAATCTTTTCCATAAATCAACTATTGTAAAAATTTTATACGATGACATCACATTTTCTATGTATGTGTGTGTACCTTAAAAGACGTCAATCATCACGATACACCTTCACTCACTCATTCTATTTCTCTTTCTCACCCTCTTTCTCTCACATATACATGTGCAAGCACGCACGCACACATACGTCCATTTCATATATCTTCTTTCAATTTCTGCTCTCTGCAAATAAAATTTGCTACCGATAAACTGCTTACAAAAATAGGGATCAATGTATAATTGCTTTATATGTTCATAATTAAATCAATGTTTTAATGATTAGACAGAGGTCCAATAGAATAGCTCTCAGAAACAGACTACATACAAATACGTCA